>NC_088331.1:12995000-13175000 GCF_036884655.1 Musa acuminata AAA Group
ACGAATCCCTCAGGTTGTATCATATACACCTTATCCTCGAGGTTGCCATTGAAGAACATTGTTTTCACGTCCATCTGCCAAATCTCATAGTCATAGGTGTCCTGCAAGTTAATCATGTGAGTGATAGCACGTATGACTTGACATGTAGTCTTTTTGCTTATTATATTTTGATATTTATTACTTTATATTGCTTGTTGAATATGTGCATATATATATTGTGATGTCCTTGGATTTATACAATGGGAATCAGATCGTGATGAGATCACCATAATGAGACCGATTCGCCTTTAAACACAGATCCTAAATAATCTCGGTCATAGGTTACTCGAGAGGGACATCGAGATAACTAGATAAACTAATATATTGTATACATGTCCATATGATGGATAAAGTTGGTCTCATAACTGCTCGTGTGGGGACACTAGGGATACAATACAGGTGTTCATTAGGGAATGAGTTTACTGATTGATCTGTTTACGGAATGTTGAATGGTTGATGATGCCTTATTGTCAGATAGTGATTCTATAGTCCTAATGGTGTATCTGGTCCTTAGACTTGGGACACCAAGGATGTCCTATATGAGTGCTCCACTCTTTGATACTGGACTTATAGGTTTGGATGTCTTAGATCTAACACAGTCGATCATCGAGAGTGATAATCAACCATACGAGGGTTATTGAGTGTCGATAGAGGATCATCCACTTTCGGTGTCATGAGAGGAATGTCCCATGTGTTTTTGCTTAGACAAATCTCTAGCTAGGGTCATTCGGATTAAGAGAGAAAGAGCTCTAGGAGAATCCGATTAGAGCGAGACTCGAGTAGAAACGTATGGGTTTGACAGCACCATACCCGGTATACGGTCTCCAGGATATTAGATGGATGAGGGACTATAGGTACATGATAACTGAGGATAAACAGGTCCAATGGATTGGATTACCTTGTATCGTTTGAGGACTGCGACATAGTGGCCTAGTACGTCCACAATCGATGAGTCGAGTGAATTATTATAGAGATAATAATTCACTGAGCTAGAAGGAGTTCTGACAGGTATGACTCACGGCCAGCTCGATATTGGGCCTAGAGGGTCACATATATATGGTAGGCATTGCGATGAGTAGAGGTTCGGATATGAGATATCCGTCGGAGCTCCTATCTTATTGGATATCCAATAAGCCCCTAAATTATTGGATCCTATGGATGAGATCAAATAAGAGCTCATGATATATTATTGGATAGAGATCCACTAATCTAAAGAGACTTGGGTGTTTGGATGGAGATCCAATACCCAATAAGGGAGGATCTATTAGGGTTAAGTTGATAGGGGACCTCTATAAATAGAAGGGTTTTAATAGTTTATAGGCTAGAGCTTTTTGCTTCCTCTCCTATTCTCCTCCCCCTCTCCGTCTTAGAGTAGGCCTAGAGTTTTGAGGAGCGTCATCACAGCCTTGTTGTGTAGATCATTACTAGAGAGAGAGGGTGCTTGACCTCCTTTACCCTCTCCTAGAGATCTGTAAGGATTCAGAGATATACGATCTTCATATGTAACACAATCTGTTGCACACATGGTTTCTATTTTGTAGATTTTACGCACTAATCTTCACACGACGACGAACATATCTTTAAGAATTGGGGATTTTGTTTTCTGTTCTTTCGTTGCGCATGTGATGTCGCCCCCAAGATTTCCCAACAGTTTTCACATCCATCTACCAGATCTCATAATCACAGTGTATTATAATAGCCAATATAATTCAGATGGATTTTAGTATAGCTACGGGTGAGAAGGTTTCATCATAGTTAACACCTTATCTTTGACGATACCCCTTAGCCACTAGTGTTGTTTTATAGGTTTATACATTTCCATCTACTCCGATCTTATTCTTAAAGATCCACTTGCAACTGATGGGTATAATACCTTCGGGTGCATCAACTAGGTTTCAAACCTTTTTGGAGTATATGAAATTCTTCTTAGAATTCATGGCTTCTTGCCACTTTCCGGAGTCTATACTCATAATAGCCTCCTCGTCTGTCTGAGAATAAATATCCTTAATATCCTCTCTTTTAATATATCTCACATATCTCTCAAGAGGATGAGATACTCTACCGGACCTATATAAAGTTGGAACTTGTGTGCTAGGTACATGAACAGACTTGGGCTGTGGAGTGGTGCTTGAGCTAGATTCTCCAACCTGGCTCAACTCTATCATATTAGGATCGGAGCGGCATTAAGAGGGGGGGGTGAATTAGTGCAGCGGATTAAAACTTCGGTTTTGATAAATCTTTCGTACAATGAAAAACAATATCAATGAAAACCGATTTTAGAAGCTTGATAACTTAGAAACGTATGGAAGCGTAGTAACTAAGTAGAGAAGTTTGCAGTATGTAAATGGCAAGAGTAGGATGCAAACCAGATAACGCAGCAGTTTTTAAAGTGGTTCGGTCAAAATGACCTACATCCACTTGCGAAGCCTTCTTCGAAGAGGCTTCCAACTTCCACTAGCAAATTTCTTGTAGGGGAAGGACTAATACCCCTCTTACAACCTTTACAAGTGATTCACACTCTTACAATTTTTGTCAACAAGATGAGAGGAGGTGAACACTTAAGCAATATGAAAAACAAGGCTTGCAAAGACTATTCTAAGGCTCTTAACTCAAACTATTGCTTTTCAAAAAGTTGTAATCTTAGCTGAGATTTGAGGGGTATTTATAGGCCTCAAGAGGATTCAAATTTGGGCTCCAAAATTTGAATTCTCTTTGGTTCCCGATGCTAGCGGTGCCACCGCCCAACCCAGGCGGTGCCACCGCCGAATCTAGTGGTGCCACCGCCTACACTATTTCAGCTCACTGGTTGGGCTCCAAAATTGGCCCAAACCAGTCCGAACTAGAGCCCAATTGGCCCCTACTTGGTTTATAAGATTAACACCTAATCCTAACCCTAAGTAACATGCTAACTACGAATTTAAAGACATTTTCTAAGCTATTACAAAGTCCGTAAGTCAAGACTTCTTCCGGCGAGCTTCCGACGAACTTCCGACGGTTTTCCGATAAACTCTCAAAAACCATTCTATGGACTCCCAGCAAGCTCCTAGACTTCACGATTTGATCTTGACGAGTTCTAACGAGCTTCTTCGACAAGCTCCGATCTTTCTTAGCGAGCTCCGCGAACTTCCAACGAACCTTCCGGCGAGCTTCCGAAAAACCCTTCGGCAAGCTCCCTACTCATTCTCGGCTAGTTCCGGCAGCATTCCCGACGAACCTTCGGACTTCCGTCGAACTCTCAAACTCGCAATGAATCCTTCGTGCTTGACTCCGATACTTTGTTTTGCTTTATGTCTTCATTGTTATCGTAGTTAATCCTGCACACACAAGCTAAAACTCTACTCCGATCTAGACAATTATTACAACGCGAATTGACATTCTGTTGCTCGGCATGTCATTGGTTGGCGTTTCCTCCGATTCTTCAGTGCATCGTCCTCTCTTGCGGCTTGTTGCCCAATCGGCGGTTGACCTCTGCAACCCTAATATTCTTGGCGCAATTTCGCTCTCCTTGGCCCGATGCCCGACGTCCGAAGCATTCTGCCATCCAATATCCTAACGTGATCTCCTCCGGCGCAACGTCAATTCCTCCTGCGTCAATTGTCTAAACCTGATCAAGTAGACCTGCATCACTTAAAATGCAGTTAAACATCTAAACACAATCAATTAGTTTCATCATCAAAATCTGAGATTCAATAATCTCCCCCTTTTTGATGATGACAACTAATTGATGACTAACAGAGTTAACCTTAACTCCCCGGAGTTTAACCAAACTCCCCCTATCAATATGCCATTGATAGAACACTTGGATTATCCCAAATCCAAGTAATTCATCACATGTTATGAAAAAAATTTAAACCATCATGCAAATATATATATAAAATATTCAATTCAATGAATGAAGTCATCAATTTACTTCTCCCCCTATGTCATCAACAAAAAGGAGAAGTAACTCTAGCTATTTTAAAAGATATGCAAGTTTTTGCAACATGAAGCTAGATTTTCATCACAACATATAAGCACAAAAGCATAGCAAGATTCTTAAGTTCAATCATGGCAATTCAACACTTGCTTCTTGTGCAAGATTGCACTTTGCTTTTCTTTGCATGTTCTAACTAGCAAAAGCTTTCTCCCCTTTGTTTTTGTCGAAAAGAAGGGAAGAGTACAAGCTAGTCAGCATTTGCCTTGAGCTAGCAATCTTTCTCCCCCTATGTCATTGTCGAAAAGAAGGAGAGGAACCAATGATTTAGACTTTTACATAAATTATGAATTTACATCAATCAATATTTCAATCCTCACATGATATATACAAGACAAAAATGCAAAGAAATCATGTCATGAAAGACATCAATTGTTAAACATGATATGATAATAGTCTCAAAAATTTCAATTTGCGAAACATGTGATACATTGTGATACTAAAAAATTTAATGTGATACTTTTAACGATGTCAACCTATTTTTGATACAAGTTTTCTAAGTTTTGCATTTTTTGCTTCTTTCGAGATAGCAATTCTTTGCTTCTCTACAAGCTAGCAACTTTTACGATATGCAAGTTTTACTATATACAAGCTAGCAAATTTAAAGATGTGCAAGTTGGCATATTTGCTTTTCTTTGCAATGTACATGATAGTATTTCTTTGTAATGTTCAAGATAGCAAATTGTATATCATGCTAGCTAGCAAATTAAAGATGTTCAAGAAAGCAAGCTCTTTCTTCTCTTTTGAGAAGTGTCATTTTTGCTTCCTTAGCAAAATACCAAACTAGCAAGCGACCATGTTTTACATGAGGCAAGCAAACAATTTGGCAAGTGTTACATTTGTATCTTTTCTTTAGATGTGCAAGAAAGTAAGCAAGTTTTTGCATTTTCTTGACTTGTGCAAGGTAGCTAATTTCTTTTTGAGATGACCCTTTACATCAATTCAAGATAGCATATTAGCAACTCTTTCTCTCCCTTTGTCATTGGCAAAAAGAAAGTAAGATTCAAGTTATGAATATCAAAATAATAATTTTATCATGAATATTTCATCATTGCGTGCATCATTATTGCATGCATAATACCAAATCATCATATATATTTTCAAAACATATAAACTCATCATTATATGTATGATTCCAAATCATCATTCATATCATTTCAATCATTGTTTCAATCATCACTATAACTCATCATGCACAAAATGTAAAATCATCTAACATGATACAAACATTTATTTTCAAAATATTTATCACTATTTTCATGTATGATACCATTTTTCATATTGAATATATCATCACAAACAAAAAGCAATTGCATGCATAATTTCAAATCATAAATGTTTCAAATCATGATGGTATTAACTTGTCAAATTTCATCCTACCATTCATAATCATAACTTTTCATTTATATGCATCAAAATAATATCAAGAGTATTTCATGCATAATTTTATATCACCACATAAGGAATATCAAGAAGAAAGTAATTGGGTGATGCGATAAACATTTCATGAATACAAGGAATTGCATAAAAATCATTTCATGAAAGATTAGAACATGTGAATACCAAAAGACATGATTTCTTTTTGAAAAACCTACTCATAAATAATCAAAAGAAAATCTTAAGAGATCGATTAATGAAAAAATATTGATTCATAATAAATATTAATTTGTAAATATCACGGAATCAAGATCATGAATTTGGATAAAACTCATTTAAATTCAAATCGTCCAAATCATCAAAATCTCAACGTTTCTTTCAAGAGATTCAAAATGGCATAAATAAGTTTATTGGTCTCTTAGGTAGAAATCAATAACATAGAGAAAAAGAAAATTTTTAATAAAAAAATCTTTCCTCCTTTTGTTTCAACTTGTTGATTGATTCCATACATGCATGCCCCCTTTTTTTTTCTTTTATTTTTTTTTTAAATCCATGCATCATCGTTTAAAACGAAAAGATCAAAAATCATAAAAAAAAGTGCAACACATAATTCAAAAAAAATTATTTCAACTCATTACTTCAAGTCAAACATGATTTCAAAATTGAATAACTTCAAGACCAATAAATCATCATGTATAACAATCATCAAGTATGATACAAACTTTTCAAAACATTTATCATGATAAGGCATATAAGCCAAATAAACTATTAAATATAAAGCATATTAATCAATGATGGTTTCATTAGGCATAAGGCATTTTCAAACAAAATCATTTTGTTATTTGTTGTAGTCATACATTTTTCTTTTTAGGTGAATCTATCTTTTCATGCTTAAATTTTTTAATTTTTCAAAGATACTAAAAAGAAAAACATGATATAATTTTTGAAAAACAATTTTTTATTTCCTATTCCTACTATCTAAATTAAGCACTCATGAAAAACTTCAAGTAATTTTAAAATAATTCAAGAGAGTTGAGTTACTTACCTTATAGTCGAAGCTCGTCAAAACCCAATTCGCCGTTTCACCTTTGAAAGTTCTTGATTCATCCTTGGGTGCCTTCCATTTCTTTGGCCTCTTCCTCCATTCAAGTTCATTGTTTATTTTAGATTTTTGTCTAATGAACTTATTAAGAGTTAGTGTTCGAAGTTCAAGTTCATCATTGTCCTCATCACTTGAGTCATCGCTCAAGTGGTATTCATTTGTCCGGAGTTCCAAATTCTTCCTATTCTTTGGAAGGTGGTTCAAGTGTTCATTGTGTTCATCATGTGCATTTCGCACCATTTCATATGTCATCAATGAGCCGATAAGTTCTTCAAGTGGAAAAATATTTAAATCTTTTGTTTCTTGTATTGCCGTTACTTTTGATTCCCAAGCTTTAGAAAGTGATCGTAAAACTTTACTAATAAGTTCAAAATTTGAGAAATATTTGCCAAGAGCTTGTAAACCATTGACGACATCCGTAAAACGGGTGTACATGTCAACAATGGTTTCGCTCGGCTTCATTCGAAAAAGCTCGAAATCATGCATTAAAATGTTAACTTTCGAGTCTTTGACTCTACTAGTTCCCTCATGCGTGATTTCAAGCGTTCGCCAAATATCAAAAGCCGTTTCGCACATAGAAATCCGATTGAACTCATTTTTGTCCAAAGCGCAAAATAAGGCATTCATAGCCTTTGCGTTTAAAGAAAAATACTTCTTCTCCAAATCCGACCATTCCTTCATCGGTTTAGAGGGAAGTTGAAAAATGTTTTCAATGATATTCCACAAATCCAAATTCATAGAAATCAAGAAAACTCTCATTTGAGTTTTCCAATAAGTGTAGTCCAATCCGTTAAACAACGGTGGACGAAAAACCGATAAGCCCTCTTGAAAGCCATGAAGAGCCATTTCTCTCGGGTGTAAATCCGAAATGAGAAATACCGGGCTCTGATACCAATTGTTAGGATCGGAGCGGCATTAAGAGGGGGGGGGGTGAATTAGTGCAGCGGATTAAAACTTCGGTTTTGATAAATCTTTTGTACAATGAAAAGCAATATTAATGGAAACTGATTTTAGAAGCTTGATAACTTAGAAACGTATGGAAGCGTAGTAACTAAGTAGAGAAGTTTGCAGTATGTAAATGGCAAGAGTAGGATGCAAACCAGATAACGCAGCAGTTTTTAAAGTGGTTCAGTCAAAATGACCTACATCCACTTGTGAAGCCTTCTTCGAAGAGGCTTCCAACTTCCACTAGCAAATTTCTTGTAGGGGAAGGACTAATACCCCTCTTACAACCTTTACAAGTGGTTCACACTCTTACAATTCTTTTCAACAAGATGGGAGGAGGTGAACACTTAAGCAATATGAAAAACAAGGCTTGCAAAGACTATTCTAAGGCTCTTAACTCAAACTATTGCTTTTCAAAATGTTGTAATCTCAGTTGAGATTTGAGGGGTATTTATAGGCCTCAAGAGGATTCAAATTTGGGCTCCAAAATTTGAATTCTCTTTGGTTCCCGATGCTGGCGGTGCCACCGCCCAACTAAGTGGTGCCACCACCCAGCTCTGGGGTGCTGGGCGGTGCCACTGCCAAATCTGGCGGTGCCACCGCCTATACTATTTCAGCTCACTGGTTGGGCTCCAAAATTGGCCCAAACCAGTCCGAACTAGAGCCCAATTGGCCCCTACTTGGTTTATAGGATTAACACCTAATTCTAACCCTAAGTAACGTGCTAACTATGAATTTAAAGACATTTTCTAAGCGATTACAAAGTCCTTAAGTCAAGACTTCTTCCGACGAGCTTCCGGCGAACTTCCAACGGTTTTCCGATAAACTCTCAAAAACCATTCTACGGACTCCTGGCAAGCTCCTAGACTTCATGATTTGATCTTGATGAGTTCTAACGAACTTCTTCGGCAAGCTCCGATCTTTCTCGATGAGCTCCGCGAATTTCCAACGAACCTTCCGGCGAGCTTTCGAAAAACCCTTCGGCAAGCTCCCTACTCATTCTCGGCTAGTTCCGGCAGCATTCCCGACGAACCTTCGAACTTCCGTCGAACTCTCGAACTCGCAATGAATCCTTCGTGCTTGACTCCGATACTTTGTTTTGCTTTATGTCTTCATCGTTATCGTAGTTAATCCTGCACACACAAGCTAAAACTCTACTCCGATCTAGACAATTATTACAACGCGAATTGACATTCTGTTGCCCGGCACGTCATTGGTTGGAGTTTCCTCCGATTCTTCAGTGCATCGTCCTCTCTTGCGGCTTGTTGCCCAATCGGCAGTTGACCTCTGCAACCCCGATATCCTTGGCGCAATTCCGCTCTCCTTGGCCCGATGCCCGACGTCCGAAGCGTTCTGTCATCCAATATCCTAACGTGATCTCCTTCGGCGCAACGTCAATTCCTCTTGCGTCAATTGTCTAAACCTGATCGAGTAGACCCACATCACTTAAAATGCAGTTAAACATCTAAACACAATCAATTAGTTTCATCATCAAAATCCGAGATTCAACATATCACGCTCCCACTATCTCCGCCAAGAATGTGTTCCTTCTCAAAGAACACCACTCTCTTAGCTACAAAAACCTTTTTGTCCTCGGCTTGATAGAAATAATAGCCACAAGTTTCCTTGGGGTATCCCACGAACTTGCACTTCATCCTATAATCTAACTTATCGAGGTTGTGTCTTTTAACGTGGGTAGGGAAGCCTCAAATCTTAACAACCTTAAGATCGAACTTCTTTCCGTTCCATATCTCATATGGTGTAGACACTATCGACTTAGTTGAAACTTTGTTCAGAAGGTAAGCTGCAGTCTCTAAGGCGTATCCCCAGAATGAGATGGGTAGGTCGGCAAATCTTATCATGGACCACACAATGTCTAACAATGTACAATTCCTCCTTTCAAATACACCATTGAGCTGAGGTGCATAAGGTGTTGAATCTCGTATTTTGATGATGAAACTACTTGATATATGTTTATGATTTAATCTGCGTTTTGAGTGACGCAGGATGCTTCGATCAGGATGAGACAATTAAAGTAGGAAAATCATGTTGTGCCGAAGGAACATGTCAGAAGATTGGACGTCGGGCCGGTGGATCGGTCAACGTATCGACAGAAGGCTTCGGGCCGTGGAATCGGGCATCGGGCCAAGAAGAGCGGGTATTGTGCCAAGGATATCAGAGTTGCGGAGTCAACTGGCCGATTGGGCAATAGGCTGCAGGAGAGGACGATGCGCCGAAGAATCGGACGAAGCGTCGAGGGACCAATGACATGTCGGACAACTTGGTTAATTGCTTAGGATTAATTGTCTCGATCGAAGTTTTGTTTTAAGTGTACAGGATTAACTACGATGAAAGTTAGACAAGCAGCAGGAGTTGCGTCGGAGTCAAGTTCATGATCACGTTGGGAGTTCGAGAGTTCGACGGAAGTTCGGACGGTCGTCGGAGGTTCTGCGAGAACAGATCCGAGAAGTCCAGAAGCTTGCCAAGCGAAGCTCGTCGGAACTCGCCAAGTGGATCGTCGCAAAGTCCAGGAGTTTGCCGGAAGTCCACAGAAGAATCACCGAGGGTTCATCGGATGATCGACGGAAGTTCGCCGGAAACTCGCCGGAAGAAGCGATTGACGCATCGGAGCAAAGTTGCAGAAATTGTCTTAGATTTAATCGTAGTTAGCACGTTGATTAAGTTGGAAAATGGGAGGTGATCCCATTAGCTTAATCTTGGGGCAATTGGGCCCCTGAAAAGATAGAAATTGGGCCGAATGGAGCTAACCATTCGGACCCTGATTGCACCAGGAGGTGCAACCGCCTAGGCCAAGAGGTGGCACCGCCTGGGCTAAGCCTCCCAGCGAGACTGGGCGGTGCAACCTCCCCAGCCAGGAGGTGGCACCGCTTGAGCTCAGTCTTCGAGCTAGACTGGGCGGTGCAACCTCCCTGACAGAGAGGTGGCACCGCCTGAGCTCAGTCTTCGAGCTAGACTGGGCGGTGCAACCTCCCTGACAGAGAGGTGGCACCGCCTGAGCTCGGTCTTCGAGCTCTGCCAGGCGGTGCAACCTCTCCAGTCAAGAGGTGCAACCGCCTGATCCCGAAATTCCGGGATTTGATCGTTTTGAGCTCCAAATTTGAATTGGGTTGGGGCCTATAAATACCCCACCCATTCAACACTGAAAGGATACAGATCCACACCGAATTCTTGATCTTTTCAGTGATTCTAAGAGCTCAAACTTGTGTAAAGTCCAAAAGTTCTCTTCTCTTCTGTTCTTCAAGTCTTGAGTTGTAAAGAGAGGAGAGAAAGGATCTGTAAGGGTTGTCTCATGAGCCCGTCAAAAGGAGAGAAACTGTAAAAGGGCAGTTGGCCTTCGCCCATTGAAGGAAGGCACCTAGTTGACGTCGGTAACCTCGCCGGTGGAGGAAGCCAAAAGTGGAGTAGGTCAAGACTGACCGAACCACTCTAAATCTCTGGTTTGCGTTTATTTTGAGCACTTTATCATTAATGCAAACCTCCTACATAGCTACTGCTCTCTGCGCTTTTACGAACAAGTTTCTAAGCTCTAATCTTTCCGAATCTGGATTCAGACGTCAATACGTGTTTTCGTACGATCCTTACTTTACAGCTTACATTTACGTCTTGAATCTGTTTATAACTACGAACTGTCTTCTGCGCTTTTACGAACGAGTTTCCTTGTAGTTTACATTTACATCTTGAATCTGTTTATTACTGCAAACTGTCTTCTGCGACTTTACGAACGAGTTTCAACATTTAGACGTAAAACTGCATTCAGACGTAAATCGGTTTTCCTCGCACAATCATCAGATTTCAGCTTACATTTACGTCTTAATTTCAACTGCATACTACCTTTTGCGAGTATACAAACGACTTTCAAAGTTTAGACGTAAATATGCGTTTAGACGTAAATCTGCTTTTTGCAGATTACTTTTTGAATAGCAGCACATTGTCTTTATACTTCTACTTAAACTGCGCTTAGACGCAATCTGCGCTTAGACGCAATATGAATTTAGACGCAATCTGCATTTAGACGCAAACTGCGTTTAGACGCTAACTGTGTTTAAACGTAAACTGCACTTAATAATAAGTAAACTAGGATCGGCTTTTGCATAGTGTTTATCGAACGAACGCAGCTTTCCTTTTTAATCGCTGAAAGATTTCCGCTGCACTAATTCACCCCCCCCCCCCTCTTAGTGCTCTCGATCCTAACAATTGGTATCAGAGCGGGGTATTTCTCATTTCGGATTTACACCCGAGAGAAATGGCTCTTCAAGAGGGCTTTTCGGTCTTTCGTCCACCGTTCTTTAACGGATTGGACTACACTTATTGGAAAACTCGAATGAGAGTTTTCTTGATTTCTCTAAATCTGGATTTATGGAATATCGTTGAAAATGGTTTTCAACTTCCCTCTAAACCGATGAACGAATGGTCAGACTTGGAGAAGAAGTATTTTTCTTTAAACGCAAATGCTATGAATGCCTTATTTTGTGCTTTGGACAAAAATGAGTTCAATCGGGTTTCTTTGTGCGAAACGGCTTTCGATATTTGGCGCACTCTTGAAATCACGCACGAGGGAACTAGTAGAGTCAAAGACTCGAAAGTTAATATTTTACTACATGATTTCGAGCTTTTTCATATGAAACCAAGCGAAACCGTTGTTGACATGTACACCCGTTTTACGGATGTCGTCAATGGTTTAAAATCACTTGGTAAAAGCTTTTCGGATTTTGAACTCATTAACAAAGTTTTGCGCTCACTTTCTAAAACTTGGGATTCAAAAGTAACTGCTATTCAAGAATCGAAAAACTTGAACCAATTTCCACTTGAAGAACTAATTGGTTCATTGATGACATGAAATGGTGCACAATGCACATGATGAACATGTTGAACACAATCACCTTCCAAAGAACAGGAAGGATTTGGAACTCTGGACAAATGAATGCCACTTGAGTGATGACTCAAGTGATGAGGACAATGATGAACAAAACAACCTTCCAAAGAACAGGAAGGATTTGGGACATAGAACATTTGAAGACCACTCGAGCATAAGCTCAAGTGATGAACTTAAACTACAAATGAAACGAAAATTAAAAAGCAAAAAGAATGGAACTACTTGCTTTAAACGCAAGAAGAAGAACAAAAATTGGGATGAATCGAGCTCCTCTGAAGACGAGAAAGTCAACAAAAGCGAGGCGGCAAACTACGCCTTACCAGCCTACGACATTGAGGTAATTAAAATGCCTTTGGTTTATTTTAAAATTACTTGATGCTTTCATGATATATTTTCTTTTTTAGTTTAGAATTAATTTTCTTGAAAATTACATGTTTAAAAATAAAAATACAAAAATTATGATCATGCTGATAATTTCGAAAATGATAATATTGCATGATAAACAAACAAAATGATTTTGATCATGGTTAAGAAGTAATAATGTGTATCATGTTTGATTAACATTGTTGAATGAAATCACGTTTGATTTAAAGTAATGCATAAAGATTTAATATTAAATGGTTATTAACAATTTTATGCATGAGATTTTAAGTTATCCATGATCATGAGCTTGTTTGATCTTCTTGATTTAATTTCAAGATCTATCGCAAAAATCATGTCTGAATATATGAAAGTGTTAATTTCATTTTCGGATTCACTTAACAATTGGTATCCTAATAATCAGATTTTCTCATACACTTATGAAAAATATTTTTCTAAAATGGATTTGATGAAATGATTAAATTCCATCTTGAAATATGAATGATAGTGTTTTTGCTTGCGAAGATTTGTTTCACATTCATATCTCCTATAATTCATGTGCAGAAAAAGAATTTATAAATCATAATACAATGAGATTTCTTATGCAAAAATAAAGTGCTTTTGTGATTCTTTGCTAAAGAGAATAATCATAATCATGATCTTGATAATTATAACATGAAGCTCTTTATAAATCAAGATCGTTCATTATGCTCCCTACATTTATCAAAAAGGAGTTCTTCAAATGAAATGTAATTCAATGAAGTGTCATATTGATATCTTGAAACGTGGAATATTTTAAAATATGATCTTGATAAAAATGTTTCAAGTTGCTCTTTGTACTATATCTTTTCGAATGAATCATGAGCCTTGATATCATATATTTCATAATACAAGATTTCTTTGCCTTATGTCTTGAACTTTCATGCTTATCTTAATTTGGCATATAAAGACTAAGGCATGCTTAGATGAAAAAGAATCTCTTAAAAAAATGCTTTTCCCATCTGATCGAGATTAATGATTTCATGATATTTTGTAAATCTCGAAATTAATTTTAATGACTTGATTATGAATTTCAAGTTAATGATTTGATTTGAATAAGTTTTATCTAAATCATAATCTTGATCTTGCAAAATTAAAGTCACAAATAATATCTTGTGGTATTCATGAATTGATACTCACAATATGAAAGCATTGATATTCATGACTTGAATTGGATTGAAACATTGTATGCTTAAATTAATCATTCTCCTATGTTTCAAAAATTCCTTAAATACCTTATGTGATGATTGAAAACTAACTTGCTTTATGATGAATCACAAATAATGACTTGATCTATGATGTAAATGCCTTGAAATGATTGAAATATTTAACACTTTTATGCTCTTCCCCCTACTTTCTTCTTGTTTTCAATGATAAAATAGGGAGAAGTTTTGATCATGCATGGTAGGATATAATTTGACAAAATTGATACCATCATGATATGAAACATTTATGATGTGCAATTATGCATGCAATACTTGTGCTTTCTAATTATGATGTGATGTATTGCATATGATGTAAATCATGATTTAAAATGCTATGAGTGCCAAGTTATACATTTTGAGAAGAAATTGTTATATTGAAACATTAATGTAATTATGAATGGTGATATGATATCATGCATGTAATACTTCAACTTATGATAATGATGCATGCAATGATAAAATATTCATGATGAAAAATTGTCTTGACATTCATAACTTGATTATTCATCCTTTGTCATGATTTTGAAATCGTTGTAAAAGAAAAAAAAAAACTACAAAACTGTATTCTCTCTTTCTTTTTTACAATGACAAAGGGGGAGATAGCTAGCTTGTACAAGTCAAGAAGATGCAAAAACTTGATTGCTAGCTTGCCTATCTTAAGTAGCAAAGAATGCTAACTTGCTTATTTCAAGAAGAAAAATTATCTTCTTGAACATCACTATCTTGAATATCTCAAGAAGCAAAACTTGCAATTTGCACATTGCAATAGGAAGCAAGAATCATGAGCTTACACAAGAAAGCTATCTTGCATTTGCTTTCGAAACTTTTGCTAGCTTATATATTGTGAAACTTGTATATCGTAAAAATTGCTAGCTTGTTGGTCTAAAGAGAAGCAAAAAGTTGCTATCTCAAAAGAAGCAAATGTGCTATCTTGCCTATCTCAAGAGGCAAAAATGCTAACTTGCGCATCTAGCAAAGTGAACAAAATTTTCAAGAAGCAAGAGTTGCCTTCTTGAACATCTCTAATTTGCTAGCTTGCATGATGTAGAACTTACTATCTTGAACATTACCAAAAGTGCTATCTTAAATGATATAAAACTTGCATATCTAAAACTTGAAAGCATGAATGTTCTAAGCATGATGTAACACTTGCTAAATCTTCTAGCTCCAAGATTGCATGATGATAAAACTTGATACTATGTTTTTCATGCAATAAGTTGAATCAATATCACAAACGATTGATTGTGATACTTCTCCTTTTTGTTGATGACAAAGGGGGAGAAGTATGTTGATGACATGACATGTGATGCATAAGTTTATGCATATGTTCATGTTGACGTGTTGCAAGTATTCATGATGAATATTGCAATAACTTGAATTCAGTTTGAATTCAAGGTTCTATCAATATGGCATATTGATAGGGGGAGTTTGTTTAAACTCCGGGAGTTAAGTTTAACTCCGTCATCAAGTGGTTGTCATCATCAAAAAGGGGGAGATTGTTGAATCTCGTATTTTGATAATGAAACTACTTGATATATGTTTATGATTTAATCTGCGTTTTGAGTGACGCAGGATGCTTCAATCAGGATGAGACAATTAAAGCAGGAAAATCATGTTATGCCGAAGGAACATGTCAAAAGATTGGACGTCGGGCTTGTGGATCGGTCAACGTATCGACAGAAGGCTTCGGGCCATGGAATCGGGCATCGGGCCAAGAAGAGCGGGTATTGTGCCAAGGATATCAGAGTTGCGGAGTCAACTGGCCGATTGGGCAATAGGCTGCAGGAGAGGACGATGCGCCGAAGAATCGGACGAAGCGTCGAGGGACCAATGACATGTCGGACAACTTGGTTAATTGCTTAGGATTAATTGTCTCGATCGAAGTTTTGTTTTAAGTGTGCAGGATTAACTACGATGAAAGTTAGACAAGCAGCAGGAGTTGCGCCGGAGTCAAGTTCATGATCACGTTGGGAGTTCGAGAGTTCGACGGAAGTTCGGACGGTCGTCGGAGGTTCTGCGAGAACAGATCCGAGAAGTCCAGAAGCTTGCCAAGAGAAGCTCGTCGGAACTCGCCAAGTGGATCGTCGCAAAGTCCAGGAGTTTGCCGGAAGTCCACAGAAGAATCACCGAGGGTTCATCGGATGATCGACGGAAGTTCGCCGGAAACTCGCCGGAAGAAGCGATTGACGCATCGGAGCAAAGCTGCAGAAATTGTCTTAGATTTAATCGTAGTTAGCACGTTGATTAAGTTGGAAAATGGGAGGTGATCCCATTAGCTTAATCTTGGGGCAATTGGGCCCCTGAAAAGATAGAAATTGGGCCGAATGGAGCTAACCATTCGGACCCTGATTGCACCAGGAGGTGCAACCGCCTAGGCCAAGAGGTGGCACGCCAAGAGGTGGCACCGCCTGGGCTAAGCCTCCCAGCGAGACTGGGCGGTGCAACCTCCCCAGCCAGGAGGTGGCACCGCCTGAGCTCAGTCTTCAAGCTAGACTGGGCGGTGCAACCTCCCTGACAGAGAGGTGGCACTGCCTGAGCTCGGTCTTCGAGCTCTGCCAGGCGGTGCAACCTCTCCAGTCAAGAGGTGCAACCGCCTGATCCCGAAATTCCGAGATTTGATCGTTTTGAGCTCCAAATTTGAATTGGGTTGGGGCCTATAAATACCCCACCCATTCAACACTGAAAGGATACAGATCCACACCGAATTCTTGATCTTTTCAGTGATTCTAAGAGCTCAAACTTGTGTAAAGTCCAAAAGTTCTCTTCTCTTCTGTTCTTCAAGTCTTGAGTTGTAAAGAGAGGAGAGAAAGGATCTGTAAGGGTTGTCTCCTGAGCCCGTCAAAAGGAGAGAAACTGTAAAAGGGCAGTTGGCCTTCGCCCATTGAAGGAAGGCACCTAGTTGACGTCGGTAACCTCGCCGGTGGAGGAAGCCAAAAGTGGAGTAGGTCAAGACTGACCGAACCACTCTAAATCTCTGGTTTGCGTTTATTTTGAGCACTTTATCATTACTGCAAACCTCCTACATAGCTACTGCTCTCTGCGCTTTTACGAACAAGTTTCTAAGCTCTAATCTTTCCGAATCTGGATTCAGACGTCAATACGTGTTTTCGTACGATCCTTACTTTGCAGCTTACATTTACGTCTTGAATCTATTTATAACTACGAACTGTCTTCTGCGCTTTTACGAATGAGTTTCCTCGTAGTTTACATTTACATCTTGAATCTGTTTATAACTGCAAACTGTCTTCTACGACTTTACGAACGAGTTTCAACATTTAGACGTAAAATTGCATTCAGACGTAAATCGGCTTTCCTCGCACAATCATCAGATTTCAGCTTACATTTACGTCTTAATTTCAACTGCATACTGCCTTCTGCAAGTATACAAACGAGTTTCAAAGTTTAGACGTAAATCTGCGTTTAGACGTAAATCTGCGTTTAGACGTAAATCTGCTTTTTGCAGATTACTTTTTGAATAGCAGCACATTGTCTTTATACTTCTGCTGAAACTACGCTTAGATGCAATCTGCGCTTAGACGCAAACTGCGCTTAGACGCAAACTGCGCATAGATGCAATCTGCGCTTAGACGCAAACTGCGCTTAGACGCAATCTGAATTTAGACGCAATCTGCATTTAGACGCAAACTGTGTTTAGACGCTAACTGTGTTTAAACGTAAACTGCACTTAATAATAAGTAAACTAGGATCGGCTTTTGCATAGTGTTTATCGAACGAACGCAGCTTTCCTTTTTAATCGTTGAAAGATTTCCGCTGCACTAATTCACCCCCCCCCCTCTTAGTGCTCTCGATCCTAACATAAGGAGGTATCCATTGTGATAGAATCTCATGATCCTTGAGGAATTGGGTGAACTCTATACTCAAGTGCTCATCTCATTGATCTTATGGAAGAGTCTTGAGATATTTTCTAATCTGGTTCTCCACTTCATTCTTATACTCTCTGAATTTCTCAAATTCCTCGAACTTGTACTTTATCAAGTATATATATCTATACCTTGAGAAATCATCAGTAAAAGTAATAAAGTAGGAGTAATCACCTATGACATGAGTTGACATAGGTCAACATACATCACTATGTATGAGTTCCAACAGCTCAGTGGTTCTCTCTCCGGTTCTACTAAATGGAGAGTTGGTCAATTTTCCACGAAGGCAAGACTCGTAAGTTGTATATGACTCATAGTCAAATGGATCTAGATATTCATCCTTTAGCAACTTTTGAATCATTCCCTCATGGATGTGACATAGTCTACAATGCCAAAAGTATACACTGTTCATCTCATCTTGTTTCCTCTTAGACACACTTACATTCATGATATGTGGAGTAGTATCTAGCATAAACAAACCATTATACAATGTTCCTCTAGTGATTATCTCATCATCTAATAATATTGAACAAGTATTGTTCTCAAAACTAATTTATATCCACTAATTATCAAATATAAAAAGAAAATAATATTTTTGATAATAGAAGGAACAAAATAGCATATATATAATACAATAATAGCTCCACCAAGCGGATGTAGGGTAATATCACCAACATCTACTACAATAACTTTTGCTCCATTGCTCATTTTGAGGTCCATCTCACCTCTCGCCAATCTTCTAGGTCTTGCCAGAACCTGCAATGAATTACAAATATTATAAGCACTACCGATATCCAATACCCATGTGTTATCATAAGAGTTTGACAAATGAAGACTGATCATGAATGTACCTAAAGCTTCTCAAAGCTTCTATGTCGGCCTCTCTATAAGGTACTATTTGCAGTTCCTCTTCCAGTGCTTATCTTTGTCGTAGTGGAAGCACTGACCTTTGTCCTTTGTTGGGTCTTTCTTAGTAACCTTTGTTTTACCCGATCTGCCCTTGCCATTGCCCTTGTCTTTCTTAAGGGACTTTTCTGTCTTTCTTCTCTTTTTTATCTCACTAGTATAGAGAACTAGCTTCTCTTTCTTGATAGTGCTCTTTGTCTCCCTCAACATATTGAGGACCTTAGGGAGAGTCACCTCAATCTTATTTATACTAAAATTCATTATGAATAGTAAAAAAGGAATATGGTAGTGATTGAAGCACAAGATCCATATACAGGTTATCCTCTAGGACCATTCCTAGACCTATGAATTTCTTTATCCACTCAATCATCTTTACGATATGGTTCTGAACCGGTGTCCCCTCAATCATCCTAGCACGAAAGAGGCTCTTGGATATCTCATATCGTTGAGTCCTTCCCTGAGTTAGGATTAAGTCAACACTAAGAGGGGGGTGAATTAGTGCTTATGATAAAAACTTCGTTGATTCCAAAAGTATGTTTCACTTGAAGTAAATATAATAAGAAAATTAAAATAGAGAATAACAGTAATGAAGAGCAAAATGAGAGTGCACACCAAATTTATAGTGGTTCGGTCATCGTGACCTATATCTACTCCTAATTCCTCCTCCGTTGAGGTCATTGGTGTCCACTAACGATCTTTCTTCAATAGGCGAAGACTAACTACCCTCTTACAACTCTTTTCTCTTTTTTACAGGTTTAGAAGATAACCTTTTACAAGCCTCACACCTCTCTTAGATTGATCACAAAGCTAAAGAAAGAGGAGGAGGACACTTAGCACTTTTTCAACACTTTCATACCCCAAAATTTTAAGACTTTTATTCATACTTTCGTGCTCTTTCATGCAGGACATAATATGGTATTTATAGACTCCAATGACTTCAAAAATGAAGCGTTTCATCCCTATTTTTTGAGTACTAGCAATACCACCACCATTATTGGGTGGTACCATCACCTGTAGACTAATACTAGATGGTACCACTGCCCAGTTTGGTCGATACCACTGCCCAGTCTGGGCGGTACCACCATTTGACAAAGCCTCGGAGACAGGCTCTGGTTGTACCACCGCCTGATAGGGAGGTATTATCGTTTGACAGCATTAACCACCGATTGTACCATTGCCTAGACCGCTTGAGAGGCTAAGCCTCAAGCGGTTCCACCGCTCAATCTAGGCGGTGCCACCACCTGACGTGGCTCCAAGTGGCTGAATGACCCATCCAACCGGCCCAATTCAGGCTTATTAAGGGCCCAGTTGGCATGATTCCAACTTCATGCATGATACCACATTCAACATCATTTTGGCATGATTCCAACCATTCATCATTTATCCCCCTTTGTCCTCAACAAAAAGGAGAATTATTCAATAATTTATGCAAGTATTTTAAACTATTCAAGTAAGTTTTATACCAATTTATGCAAGCTAGCAAATTTGTGAAATGAGAAGTTAAGCAAAAACTTTGTAAGATAACTACTTTTGCTTCTTGAAATGGGTAAGCTAGCATTTTTTCTTTAGATGTGTAAGTACTTTTTAGTTCTTCTTGAGATGTGTAAGTTTCTTTCTTCATTTTGTCATAAAAATAAAATAAAAAAAAAGAGGGAGAAGAAGAAGGGAGGAATTCATTCATCACAAGAAAAATCAAGTTATAAGAACCAAATCCATCAAAGGATTTGAACCAAATCAAATCCATGAAAATTAAGTTTCAATGAATCAAGCTTCTACTTTCACAAGGAGAAAGGATTCATCATAAATGATCAAAATATGCATACTAAGAATTCATGAATCAAATCTCTATTCTTGTAAATTGAAGGAAGAAGGATTCGTAGGAATTGATTATTGCATAACACTTCTTTCATGAATAAAAACTCTTCTTTCGTGAAGGATAAAAAATCCATGAATAAAATGTTTTCTTTGATGAATTGCAAGAAGAAAGAATGAATGTAATAATCGCGATTTAAAAAGAAAACTCGAGTTATGAAAAATCAAGAAATTCGAAAAATGTATAGAGGAATTCATGCATTCGAAAGATTTAACATGCCTAATTCTTAGAGTGTTGCATGCATTATAATATCATCAAGAAGTGCATCATAATATTGAAAAGTACATAACGTCAAAAAGTACATCATAGAGTGTAGGGAGTACAGCATATCAGGGTACTATTGAGTTACTATTGAGTTTTCTCCTTCATTAACAAAAAGAAAGGAGAAATATACAAGTTATTCAGGTGGTGGTAAATTAAAATACCTAAACAGAGTGTCAAGTAATCAATGAATTTGCTACATCTTAGTTAAGATTTGATCTTGATGTAGTTGAATTTGATCCAGTCGAGTCACTATGGAATCGACAAATGAAGAGGGTGCTGGCTCTGTTGGATGTGTTGTTAGGATCAAGAGCGGTACTAAGAGGGGGGGTGAATTAGTGTAGCGAAAAACTTTCACGATTTCAAAAAATTATTCGTTTTGTTTAAAACTGATTCTGACGAAAATGGTTTTGATTCAATCTGTTTCAGAGAGAAGTTGAACTTGAAAGCTTTCGTAAAAGTGTAAGAGAAGATTAAGGAGGTTTATAGTAAAGTAAATTACATAAATGAAAAGCAAACCGGAATTTAGAGTGGTTCGGTCAAGATGACCTACATCCACTTTCGGATTCCTCCTCTGACGAGGTCACCAACGTCCACTAAAGGTTTTCCTTCATTCCCCTTTATTTGTTATTATCTTTTTGCATGAAGGAGGAAAGCCATTTATGAGCTTACTTGAATGAAGTTAAAATTGATAAGATATTAAAGCACGCTTTATTTTTATAAGAATTAAGATATGTAATTGAATCAAATCCTTGCACGTAAAACTATTTTTCAAAAGATATAAGAAGGAATCGTCAAATCTATTTCTCGAAAGATATTTTTCACATAATAAGTTGGAGATGCATTTGCTAGTTGATTCCATATGTCAAAAATTAATGATGTAAATCCAAAAACTCAATATGACATATGTTTATTAAGTTCAGAAGAGAATAATGTATTAAGAAAATCCAATTGTTAGGATCAAGAAGATCCGAAAATAAAATTTAACACTTTTATGCATTTGGATGAGGTTTTGCTATAGATTTTCTAATTCAATTATGAAGATAAAACATGTTTATTATCATGAAATTTTTTGTATTCAAAACACATAATTTCCAACATGTAATCAAGGCATGTAATTGTGTAAAATCATCATGGCAATTAAGTGATTTGATCATTAAAAAAAATTCAAAAAATAATCTTAACAAGTTTATGCATTCGGACATATTAACATTCCTAATTCTCTTCTAATGAAATCAAATTGTTCTTCACTTAGAGGTTTTGTAAAAATATCAGCTAGTTGATGCTTAGTATCAATGAACTCTATGATTACATCATGATTAGTGATATGATCTCGTATAAAATGATGTCTAATATCAATATGCTTTGTTCTTGAGTGTTGAATGGGATTCTTTGTTAAATATATTGCACTTGTGTTATCACATTTAATGAGAATGTTTTTAAGATGGACTTTATAATCCTCTAAGGTGTTTTTCATCCACACAACTTGTGCACAGCATGCACTAACTGCAATATACTCAGCTTCGGTTATTGATAGTGCAACCGAGTTTTGTTTTTTAGATGACTAGGAAACAAGGGAATGTCCCAAAAATTGACATGATCCTGATGTGTTTTTTCTATCTAATCTACACCCAGCAAAATCCGCATCAACATACGTAATTAACTAAAAATTCTCGGATTTTGGATATCATAATCCTAGATTTGTGGTACCTTTAAGATATCTAAGTATTCTTTTAACCGCTTTAAGATAAGATATCTTAGGGTTCGATTGAAACCTAGCACAAAGTCCTACACTGAACATGATATCTGGTCTAGTTGTAGTGAGGTAAAGTAAACTTCTTATCATACCCCTATAAGTTTTTTGATCGAAGCTTTCTCCATTTTCATCAACTTCTAACTTAGTGGAGGTGCTAATAGAAGTGTTAATAGCTTTTGAGCTATTCATATTAAATATTTTTAGCAGATCTAAAGCATATTTAGTTTAACTAATAAAGATGTCATTACTTAGTTGCTTAATTTGTAAGACTAAGAAAAAGGTTAATTCTCCCATCCAACTCATTTCAAATTCGAGACTCATGGTTTCAGCAAAAGATTCACAAAGAGATTCATTCGTAGAATCGAAGATAATATCATCAACATAAATCTGGACAATGAGAAAATTATTTTCAAAATTCTTAATAAACAATGTAGTATCGACCTTGCCTTTTGTAAAATTATTTTCAATAAGAAAAGTACTAAGTCTATCATACCAAACCCTTGGGGCTTGTTTTAAATCATAAAGAGCTTTAGTTAATTTAAATACATGATTAGGGAGGCTATTATTTTCAAATCCGGGAGGTTGTTCAATATAAACTTCTTCAGAAATAAAGCCATTAAGAAAAGCGCTTTTAACATCCATTTAAAACAACTTAAAATTATTATTACTAGCATAGGCAAGGAGCATCCTTATGGCTTCTAATCTAGCCACAAGAGTGAAGGTTTCTTCGTAATCAGTACCTTCTTCTTGGTTGAAACCTTTGGCCACTAATCTAGCCTTGTTTCTAACCACGATATCATATTCATCTTGCTTGTTTCTAAAGACCCATTTAGTACCAATAACTAAATAGTCATTTGGCCTAGGAACAAGCTTCCACACCTCATTTCTCTCAAATTGATTTAACTCATCTTGCATTGTGATAATCCATGAATCATCTTTCATGGCTTCGTCAATACTTTTAGGTTCAATTTGGGAGAGAAAAGCGACGTTGGCACAAAAATTTTTAAGAGAAGACCGTGTTTGAACCCCCTTAGATGTGTCTCCTAGAATTAGCTCCTTAGGATGAGCATCTACATACTTCCAATCCTTGGGTAAGGGTGTTTCGGAAGTGGATGCATCCAAGTTGCTAGTTGGAGAAGGGGTTTCATTTAAATTCAAAGAATCGAAATTAACATCATCATCAAAATCATTTTTCTTGATTTCAGAAATCTCATTGAAAACAACATGAATGGATTCTTTTATAATTAAAGTTCTTTTATTGAAGATACGAAAAGCTTTAGAAACCGAAGAATAACCAAGAAAAATTCCTTCATCGGATTTAGCATCAAATTTTCCTTAGGCATCTATTTCATTCAAGATAAAACACTTACACCCAAAAACTTTAAAACATGAAACATTGAGTTTTTTATTATTCCACAACTTATAGGGAGTTTTGGTGAGTAAGGGTCTTACTAGAACTCTATTCAAAATATAGCATGCAGTATTTACGACTTCGGCCCAAAAATATTTGGGTAGGCTATGTTCATTCAACAAGGTTCTTGTCATTTCTTATAAATTTCTATTCTTTCTTTCTACTATTCCATTTTGTTGATGATTTCTTAGAGTAGAGAAGTTATGGTTGTATCCATTAGATTCATAAAATTCTTGGAAATCATAGTTTTGAAATTCACCACCAAGATCACTTCGAATTGATGAAATCATAAAACCCTTTTCATTTTGAACAAACTTACAAAACTTGGTGAAATATCTAAAGCATTCATTTTTGTGTTTCAAGAAATAAGTCCATGTGTATTTACTATAGTCATCTACAATGACGAAGGCATATTTACTACCTCCTAGGCTTGATGTAGAGATTGGTCCGAACAAGTCCATATGGATCAATTGTAAGGGCCTAGAGGTGCTTATTTGATTCTTAGATTTGAAACTACCCTTAATTTGTTTTCCTAATTGACAAGCATCACACACATTATCTTTGATGAACTTGATATGAGGAATTCCTCGTATAAGTTCTTTGGATAATATTTGAGTGATTAGTTTCATGCTAGCATGACCTAATCTCCTATGCCAAAGCCGAGTATCCTCATTCAAAATCGAGAAACACATTTCATTGCAAAGATCATTGATGTCAATGATGTATACGTTATTCTGTTTTAATGTAATCATAGATGTGTTTTTGTGTAGTTTTTCAATGATGCAAGCATTAGATTCGAATTTGATGATATATCCTTTATCACATAATTGACTAATACTCAATAGGTTATGTTTTAAACCATCAACTAACAAAACATCTTCAATAAAGAAGTTGGATTTGTTACATATGGTTTCTTTCCAATGATTTTACCCTTATTGTTGTCTCCGAAGGTGACATAGCCTTCGTCTATGCGAACTTAGAGAATTGAGATGGATCTCCGGTCATATACCTTAAGTATCCACTATCAAGGTACCATCTCTTGCTCCTAGCTTGTGATGGTGTATATCTCTACAAGAAAGGATAATTTTTAGGTACCTATTTACTTTTGGGTGCCTCAAAAACTAATCTATATTGTTTATTATGTTGCATAGAGTTTATTATGGTTCCTTTAGGAACCCAAATCAGTTTGTTTGGGCTAATTTTCTTGAATTGACAATGATACGTTTTATGTCCATGTTTGCAATAAAAGTTGTATTTACTTTGGTGCTGAACATGTAAGATAGGGCCTTTTATGAAGGTGGTTGGATTTTGGTGAGAACTTCTCACAAATCCGATTCCACTTCTTTTGGGAACGTGGCCCTTATTTGTAAGGATCATGTTCAAAGACTTGCTACCAATCTCGAACTTCTTCAAGGCGTCCTTAAGTAGCAAGTTCTCCTTTTAGAGAGTTTCTAGATCATGGCATTTTTCACATTGAACTAAACTATCATGATATTCAGTTTTTAATTTATCAAAATTGCTAACAAGACTATCATGCTTATTTTTCAATAATTTATATTTTCTACTAATTATTTTATATTCATCAAATAAGTCATGGAAGGTATTTAATAATTCATCAAATGATAAATTTGCATCAATTAAATTTGTTACC
Organism: Musa acuminata AAA Group; assembly: GCF_036884655.1. Taxonomy (NCBI): domain Eukaryota; kingdom Viridiplantae; phylum Streptophyta; class Magnoliopsida; order Zingiberales; family Musaceae; genus Musa; species Musa acuminata. The sequence continues at coordinate 13,020,674 of NC_088331.1, forward strand.
TCCTCTCCGATAGCCATTAAGGCGTAATGAGCAACTTGCTCGGTGTTGGACTCCTCTTCTTCGGACGCGCTCAAGTCATCCCACGTTGCTTTGAGCGCCTTCTTCTTTGATGTTCTCTTCTTGGCTTAGGGACAATCACTTTTGTAGTGTCCTAGCTTTTTGCACTCGTAGCAAATTACTTGGTCCTTTTTTGGTTCAAATTTATTTTTTGTGTCATTTTTAAACTTATTTTTCTTAATGAATTTTTTGAATTTCCTTGTTAGAAGTGCCAAGTCATCGTCACAGTCCTCGTCACTTGAGTTTTCTCTCAAGTGGTCATCTAAAGTTCTAAGTGTCATATCCTTCCTGTTCTTTGGAAGGATGTCTTCTTGCTCTTCATAAGCCTTGCAAGTCATTTCATAGGCCATTAATGACCTGATTAGTTCTTCAAAAGGGAAGTTGTTTAAATCTTTAGCCTCTTGAATAACAGTGACTTTAGGGTCCCAACTCTTAGAAAGGGATCTTAGAATCTTATTTACGAGCTCAAAATCCGAAAAACTTTTGTCGAGTCCTTTTAGACCATTGACGACATTCGTGAAATGAGTGTACATGTCGCCAATAGTCTCACTCGGTTTCATTCGGAAAAGTTCAAAAGAATGTATCAAAAGATTGACTTTTGACTATTTCACTCTACTTGTGCCTTCGTGAGTCACTTCGAGTGTATGCCAAATATCAAACGCGGTTTCACAAACCGAAATACGATTAAACTCATTTTTATCAAGCGCATAAAATAAGACATTCATAGCCTTTGCATTAAGAGCGAAAGTCTTCTTCTCCAATTCATTCCAATCGATTATTGGAAGAGAAGACTTCGAAAATCCATTTTCGACAAGATTCCAAAGTTCAAAATCTATTGAAATAAGGAAGATCCTCATTCGGGTCTTCCAATAGGTGTAGTCCGTCCCATTGAACATGGGTGGACGTGTAATAGAGTGGTCCTTTTGGTTTCCGACGTATGCCATCTCTCTTGGGTTTTAATCCGTTTGAGAGTTAACCCTGCTTTGATACTAATTGTTAGGATCAAGAGCACTAAGAGGGTGGGGTGAATTAGTGCAGCAGAAAACTTTCGACGATTTAAAATGACGTTCGTACGATAAAAATGATTTCGGTAAGAAAGCCAATTCGGAAATCACTTTAACTTATGATCAAGTGAGATGGAGTTAAAGTAAAGATATAGAGGTAATTTTTAGTTAAGATAGAGAACATAATGTAATTGCAAACCGAAATACGACGTTCGTACGATAAAAACGATTTCGGTATGAAAGCCGATTCGGAAGTTGCTTTAACTTAGATTAGGTGAAGTGCAGTTAAAGTAAAGCTACGGAGGCAGTTTACAGTTAAGATAGAGAACAGAAAGTAAATGCAAACCGAGATTTAGAGTGGTTCGGTCAATCTTGACCTAGATCCACTTTTGGCTTCCTCCTCCGATGAGGTCACTGACGTCCACTAGAGGCCTTCCTTCAATAGGCGAAGGCCAACCACCCTTTTACAGTTTCACTCCTTTTGACAGGCTTAGGAGATAACACTTACAAACTTTTCTCTCCTCTCTTGAAAGATCAAAACTTGGAAGAAAAGAGGGAGGAGAACTTCTAGCCTTTATAACACTTTTGAGCTCTAAAAATCACAGAGTAAGATTGGATTTTTGGTGCTTTTGGTTGCCCTTTCATGCAGGAAAGGGTGAGATTTATATAGGCCCCAAACTGGTTTGAATTTGGAGCTCAAAAATGTCTTTTCCCGGATTTCCGAGGTCCTGGCGGTACTACCACCTGACTGGGGCGGTACAACCACCTGACTAGGGCGGTACAACCACCTGGCAGCTCGGAGATTGAGCCTCTGGGCAGTGCCACCGCCTGACAGGGGCGATTGCACCGCCCAGTCTTGCTAAGAGACTAAGCCCAGGCGGTGCCACCGCCTGATTGGGGCGGTTGCATCGCCCAGTCTCGCTCGGAGATTGAGCCCAGGCGGTGCCACTGCCTAACCTGGGTGGTTGCACCGCCCAACTTTCCTGGGAGACCATCTCCTGGGCAGTGCCATCGTCGACCCTGGCGGTGCCACCGCCTAGCAGGAATTCTAGTTCGAATGGGTGAATCCTTTCAGTCCAATTTAGGTCTATCAAGGGCCCAATTGCTCCCAGATTAAGTTAATGGGATCACCTCCCATTCCTAACTTAATCTACATACTAACTATGATATTTCTTAAGACATTTAGTGTAACTTGCTCCAGTGCATCAATCGCTTCTTCCGGCGAACTTCCGACGAACATCCAATGAACCTTTGGTGATGCTCCGGCGGACTTCAAGCAAACTCCTGGACTTGCGACGATCCACTTGGTGAGTTTCGATGAGCTTCTTTGGCAAGCTCCTGGACTTCTTGGATTTGTTCCCGCAAAACCTCCGACGACCATCCGGACTTCCATCGAACTCTCAAACCCCCAACATGATCATGGTCTTGACTCCAGCGTAACTTTTGCTGCATGTCTTACTTCCATCGTAGTTAATCCTGCATACTTATCTCAACATATAGATTAGATAACAAATGATAATTGACTTCATCATCAAAATCCGAGATTCAACATGGACTACTCCGATTCGTTGAACAAACTATGCATTGTTCTGCCTCCTACAAACGCACTTGCTAGATTGCAACTCTACGTCAATACAGCCCCCGCTGCACCACTCAAGGCTTAGCAACATGCTGAACTCGTTGCACACTTTAGCCTCCTACGGACGTATCCTTCACATGCCGAAGAGAAAGTTTCAATGCTCCATGGCACTGAGTTTCGATCGCCTTGGGATGGCTGCGAACATTCCATCATTCACATACAAGCCCATGCATGAGTACCAAATTCTTCAAGTTAGCAATTCCTCTCACCTTTGTGAGCTTTGCACAACTCTTTCGGTCATTGAGCAACTCATTCCACCTTGTATGGTCTCATCCTTTACCAAGCACCTCACTTGCCTTGAGCACCATCAAGTATAGTTGTCAACATCGAGTCATAGCTCAAACTTAGCCATCCCAACCTTTATGTGCTCCGCATTCTTCCAAGCTTGCTTGTTCTCGTGGTGCCTCTTGCACAAAGGATTGGTTATTCCTCTGAATACCAATCTCAGGTGTCTATTCCTCCTAGCGACTCTTTTTCCCTACATCTCCATACTCGTTTTCCCCCAAACGGTCGCGCGTGTGCTGACTGCCCTCAACGCAGCCCCGCTAGATCCCCCACATTTGCATACCAAGTGTTTCTATGAGTGCTTGTCCTGCTCTGTACCATCTGTCATGGACTTAGCTAATTTTGCCTAAGTCGTGTGGCACCATTGTGTGTCCATCTATTAAGATCAGCCTCCCCGAAATCTCCTATGGTCCCTTAGGACCTACAAAAGAGAAAACGGGTTAGAGAAAGCACCTTACTTGGGATCCACAAGCAAACATTCTAGGAAATACTTCATAGACAATGCAAATTATAAACAGACTTTACAAGCTCTGAACGGTTATACAACAAAGGGTCAAAATTATCCACTATAGACTAAACATCTCTCACAAGTGTCCACATGACACAACATTTATTTACAAGCCTAAGAAGGCCACCAAACCCAACCAAAATGAGGTTGTTGAGCCTTCAACTGTTCCTCTACATGCTGTGCAAAGCATGAACAAACAAAAAGACATGGAAATACACAAGTATTACATCAAACATCCTATTTGGAACTTTGTCTATGACATAATGTCGTTGAGTTATTTAGGGTTTCTTTAGGAACCCAAAATAATTTGTGTGGACTATACCTTTTAAGAGAACATCTATAGGCATAATGTCCATATTTTTCACAAAAATTACATTTATCTTTAGGTGAGACATACAATGTAGATCTTTTAACGAAAATAGTTGGCCTTTGTTGAGTATTACACACAAGGCCAATTTCTTCCTTTCTATGAACATGACCCTTATTAGCTAGGATCATCTTTAGAGATTTATTACATATTTTAAATTTTTCTTATATTTCTTGTAGTAAGATATTTTCCTTTTTAAGTGAATCTATCTCATCACACTTAGTGCAAGAAGCTAACATACTATTATCATGCTTATATTTTAATTTATCAAATTCACTAACAAGAGAAGCATGCTTCTTTTTTAATTTGTATTTTTTACCAACTAGCTTACATTCATCATATAGATCATTGAAAGTAATAATTAAATGATTATAGCTAAATGAGATTTGATTGAGTCACTTACCTCATCATTGAGCATTATTAGAGCGTCATTTGCAACTTCGTCTTTATTGATTGGTTTCTCGTCTTCGAATGCACTCAAATCGTCTCAAGTTTCTTTGAGCGCCTTCTTTTTCTTTTGTAGCTTCTTCTTCACTTGGGGACATTTATTTTTGAAGTATCCTAGCTTCTTGCATTCATAGCATATTATTTGGTCCTTTTTTAGTTCACTTTTATTCTTAGTATTTTGTTTTATTTTGAGAATTTTTTAAACCTTCTTGTAAGAAATGCCAAGTTATCATCATCATCATCGTTACTTGAGTTTTCACCCAAGTTGTCTTCTTAGTTCGAAGTGTCATATCCTTCTTGTTCTTTGAAATGTTGTTCTCAAGTTCATCATGTGCTATGTATGTCATTTCATAGGTCATCAAGGACCTAATAAGTTCTTCAAGTAGAAAGTTATTGAGGTCTTTTGCTTCTTGTATTATCGTTACTTTAGGATCCCAACTTTTTAGAAGGGATCTTAATATCTTGTTAAAAAGTTCAAAATTAGATAAACTTTTACCTAGTGCTTTAAGACCATTGACGACATCCGTAAAATGGGTGTACATGTCTCCAATGGTCTCGCTTAGTTTCATGTGAAACAACTCATAGCTATGAACCAAAAGATTAATTTTTGACTCTTTAACCCTGCTGATACCTTCATGTGTAACTTCGAGTGTGTGCCAAGTATCATGTGCAGTTTCATACATAGAAACCCGATTAAATTAGTTTTTATCAACAAAGCATTCATCGCTTTAGCATTCAAGGAGAAAGTCTTCTTTTCTAAATCATTCCATTCGTTTATTGGTTTGGAAGACTTCTCAAAATCGCTTTCAACAATATTCCACAATTCAAAATCCATAGAAAGCAAAAAAATTCTCATTCTAGTTTTCTAATATATGTAGTTCGTCCCATTGAATATAAGAGAATGAGTGATAGAAAGACCCTCATGATTGCCAGCAAAAGCTATCTCTCTTGGGTTTTAAACTAAATAGAAAGTATCAAGTCGGCACTAAGAGCGGGGGGGTGAGTGAATTAGTGTTTACGATTTTGAAAAACTTGATTTGATGAAACCCGTATCGGAAATAATATTAAAAGTGTATTTCACGTGAAGTAAATGTAATAAGCAATTTAAAATAGATAACAATAGTAATGAAGGGTAAAAGGAGAGTGCACATCAAATTTATAGTGGTTCGGTCGTCATGACCTACATCGATTCCCGATTCCTCCTCTATTGAGGCCATCGGCGTTCACTAATGGTTTTCCTTCAATGGGTGAAGACCAACTATCCTCTTACAACTCTTGTATCTTTTCTACAAGTTTAGGAGACAACCTTTTACATGCCTCACACCTCTTTTAGATTGATCATAAAGCTAAAGAAAGAGGAGGAGAAAACTTAGTACTTTTTTAATACTTTTACACCCTCAAATCTCAAGACTTTTGTTCACACTTTTTTGTTCTTTCATGTAGGAAAGAGGGGTATTTATAGACCCCAATGACTTCAAAAATGGAGCAAAAAAGTGTCTCACCCTCGGTTTCCAGGGTATTAGTAGTACCATCATCATTATTGAGCAGTACCATCGCTTGTAGATTGACATTGGATGATACCATCACCCAGTCTATATGATATGACCGCTTGACAGAGCCTCGAAGACCGATATCATCACCTGATATGTCTATCTAGTGTCATTCAATTCAATGGTGTCTTAGAAATTTTATCAAATTTTGATGAGGTTTTAACCTAAATACAGTGTTTTTTTAGTTGATCTATAAATAATATAAGTGATACAAGGTCTTGGATTTTATAAACCAAAATTTTAAGATAGGTTTTCCTAGCTCAAATGTTAAATAACATTGCATAGATGCATCATATTTTGGTTCAAAATAAAAAAAATTAATATATTCACATATCAAAAATATTAAAAATATCAAATAACTTTTTAAAATAAAAAAGTATTATATATGACTATCTAGGTTTAATTCAATAGTGTCTTAAAAATTTCACTAAATTTTGATCAGGTTTTGACCCAATTATTTTATTTATTAAGTTGGCCAAAAAATGGCAGAAGTGATACAAGAGCTTGGATTTTGTGATCCAAATTTTTAGGATGGGTTTCTCATCTATTTAGAGGCTTAAATATTAAAAAAAATATTATATATATGCATCATATTTTAGTAAAAATAAAAATGAATAAATTAGAAAAATTCATATTGATCATATTTTGAAAATATTAGAAAAATATAAAAAAAAAACTTAAAATAGAAGATATATCATATATATCCATATGAGTGTCACTCAATGGTGTTCTAAAAATTTCACTAGATTTTGACTAAGATTTGACCTAGTTACACTGTTTTTGAGTTAGACCCAAAAATAGTATAAGTGATACAAGGGCTTAAATTTTGTAAATCAAATTTTTAAGATAGGTTTCCCACCTTTTTAGAAGTTCAAATGTTAGAAAAATATTACATCCATATTTTGATAGAAATTTAAAAAGATTAAGAAATTAAGAAAAATTTAAATTATTCAAATATAAAAAAAATCTCTAAAGTAGAATAAGTATCTCATATATATATATATATATATATATATATATATATATATATATATATATATAGAGAGAGAGAGAGAGAGAGAGAGAGATGGGTTTATAATAGGTTTGTCACATATTTAGAAGCTTAAATGTTAAAATATATTACATTGATGCATCATATTTTGGCAAAACTTAAAAAAACTTTATGCTTTTAATTTTGTTTATTTTATTCATATTATCTATTTTTTAATATTTTCTAATTTTATTAAAATGTGATACTTTCATGAAATATTTTTTAATATTTGATCTTCTAAATAAGTAGGAAGCATATTCTAAAACTTTGGATTGGGTCAAATTCTGATCAAAACAACTTGAGATTTTCAAAAAATCTTTACATTGGACTTAGATCGACAAAATTTTAATTTTTCTATTTTAAATATTTTTTTGATATTTTTGTGATTTTTAGCATTTGAACAATTTGATATTTTAATCCTTTTTTAATAAATAATAAGTTTTTAGTATTTTAAGATAAATTTAACTTTTAAAGGTCAAAATTAATAAAAATTATTTTGAAAACTTAAAAATAAAAAAAATGGCCATATAGATCTTTTAAATTTATTTTATGATTTTTTTAAAATATTTTTAATATTTATTTTTATATTTAGAATATAAAAATATTATTATATTATTAATTGCTTTATAATTAATAAAATTATTTGTTACTTTATTATTTATATTTTACTATTTTATAATTTAATATATATTTAATATATTTAATAATATAAATTAATATATTAATAAATTGTTTAATATAATTTATTTTAAATCGACGTAAGTTCTAGATTGGTAGAACCGGTTGATGATTTATTAATATGATGGAGAGAAGATACAGGTTTTAAGGAAAAAAATAGTTAAGAGGATATTTTTATTATTTTGAAAAATAAGGCTCTCTCTAAAAATTTTTAAAAAATAAGAATGTTGTACGATAATTTAAAAATAAAATTATTATGCGAGAATTTTGGGGCTATGAATTTTTGAAATAAAGATGTTTTATCAGAATATCTTAAAAGCTTCTTCGTAGAGTTTGCCTAAGCCAAAAAAATAGAACTGCAATATACTGATCTTTTGGGCCTTATTTGCCGGCCATTGCAGTAGCTCACGCAGAAGCACCCGTGTGAATTACGATTCAGGGAACAGGAGAAGAAAGCCTTCCCGATCCTCACTGCCGGAAGCCCTACAGATGTCGCTGACGCACGTGATTTACGATCAATGGAAAGCGCCTTCATCGTGTTTTGTGCTTCGTGTATCGCAGGAAACAGTTGATCCGTGCCCAAGAAGCGCCTACTCCTATAATACGCCTCCCGAACCCCGAATCCCAAACCCGAGCCCAAACTAGAGACAGAGAACCCCAAGTCGGTAGCAATCCTTCGTCTCGTCACCCGAGTGATCGAGTGGGCGCAGCCAACAATCCATGTATCGCCACGCCTCGCGACGCCTGATCCAGGCCCTCGGCGACGGAGGCCGCCGCCGGTCTTTCTCCACCGACCTCCCGGCGGCGTCGTCGGAGGACGCGGCGTTCGTGGAGGCGTGGCGTAAGGTGGCCCCCAGCATCGACCCGCCCAAGACTCCGCTCGCCTTCATGAAGCCCCGCCCTCCTACCCCCTCCTCCATCCCTTCCAAGCTCACCGTCAATTTCGTCCTCCCCTACCAGTCCGAGATCTCCAACAAGGAGGTTCGGGCGCTCCTCTCATCCCCATCGGTCATATCTATCTAAGTCTCGCATACGGTTTCGTTCTGATGTATCGACTATCGATGATGCTGCATCTGTTTCGGATTTGTATGTTCTGGGATCTGCATTCTACTTGAAGGAGAATCTAACTCTACTTGATGAGATCATGTAGATGACCAAGTAGTGGATTTTCGTTGTGGATGCCATCGTTTCCTTTCCTGTTAGTCGATAAGAATTGATTTCTGCGATCGGAGTAATAGTAAGTGGAAGTTCTGTGACTGGACTGCCTCGTGTGGTACCAAATGATCAACCCAACCATTGGAAGCTGCGACCTGATGTTTGAAGTGGACATCTTCTTACGGTTAAGCGGTGTGGATATTTAGTATGTTTGAGCTTCAAGTAGTAGTTTTTTGAGTCAGGTCCGGCTACAATATGACGCCCTAGTTTAGTTCATATCGGATGTGTGGTAGGAGATCCTTGTTAAGCATTTTGGACCAATAGTTTAAGTTCATCAACACAGTAAGTCAGTTATCCTGTCCCCATCAGGCTGAGTAATGAGGGACTAGTTGAACGTAGTCTGGCATTTTAAAAAGACACAAACTTATGCAATAGGCATTTCAGTCAAAATTATTGGCCTTGTGGTTTTTCTAATAATTTGAGAAGAGATCATCTTTAAAATCCTATAGCAAGGTGCAACTTTTAACCATCTTGTTCGTCACAAGTTGGTCAAAGATTGTTTTCATTGTGAACTTGATGGAACTGAAATGGGTGTACTTGGTAACATTTTGGATGTTTATGGAAAGTCTATGTACAAGCTTGGTATGACAGTAAAAGTTGAAGCTCAATATTCATTTTGATGCTCTTCTGAAGTCTCATGATACAAACTAGATGCTAGTTTTAAGTATAAACATAGATTTTATGTTGTTCAGTAGTTTGCAAGCCATGCCACTATTTTGACTATTTCCCTTCCTCTCGAATGTTACATTTAGAAAGATGCACTTTCATTTTGCACATACCTTGCTAACCATTATGCGCACAGACCAGAAAGGACGAATATTTTTTTGAATTAAACAAAAAGATCCATTACTATGCAACTTTGTTGTTTAGACTATGTTATTCACAATACACTCACTTTAAAATGGTCGGCTATATTTTCCTGAGAGCTTGTCATAAGCCTTAAGCATGACAATGCTTGTGCCACTTTATCCCTATAAAATATACCAACATCTATCTTCAATTTGCTTTCTTTTGCATTGCACTTCAGGTAAACAATTAATATCTAGATACAACTTTCAAGAATTCTGCCACTTATTCATTGTTGCTTTTCCTCGAGCAACAGCTTATGCTTCATTATTTACTCAGGTGAGCCCCCCTTCAACATATTGTGTGTATTCATTTGCATCAATGTTGGGGCAATTTCAGAGCTTATCCTAGATGCTAAGACACTTCAACCAATTTAATCACTATATAGAAGAGAGAATTTGATGCTTTCTGCAAGGCATTACTGAAATGCTTTTATTTCCTTTTGACCTTCTAAGCACCTATATTAGTGTGTTTCACCTATCTGAAGCAAGACATCTTCTAGTGTTGCCTGGTGATGTGGCTCGCCTAGGTTGGCTGAGCTAAACGTGGTCCACCTTAAGACCAATGCATTATTGTATGGTAAATGTGGTCTGATCTTGTATGCACTTGGAGAAAGGACACTTTTTGCCCAGCCAAGTGCAGACAGGTGGAAACTTGATTTATTCAATTGACGAAAGCTATTCATGTGTTCATTTGAATGAAGATCAATGTCATTTGAGACTAGCACTTCCGGGAATACCTCAATGTTCACTGCATTTATGGTTGGTCTCCAGTCTTCTTATATATACTATATCTTGCATCTTCAAGCATCTAAACTAGATGCAGCATTTCCTGAGTGGCTACTTATTAAGCATAACTTTTTTCATTAATCTAGTTTGGCAAACTGTTGGTAGCATTTGAAACATTATCCAAGGAAGCATTCCAAATAGCTATTCTGTGTAGCAACTACTTGATTCAAGGTGGTTCATCATTATAATTGCTTTAGGAAAACAAACTGATTAGTTTCAGCATCTCCAGTATCTGATGGTTAGTGGTTGGGAACCATGGAATTCTTTGCTACTATGCTTAAGAAAGCAAATGAGATGTGGTTCTGGTCTGAATAAGGACGAGCGACAAGCTCTTAGAACCATCTTCATCGAGAAATCTTTGTTACAACCAAGGATGGGACCGTCCAACTCATGCTGCCTTGCACATTCTAGGCTGCATGGTACTGATTCTCAGCACATTACTGAGCATTGAGCTGCCAGATGCTGGCCTGTTGGGAGTGTGCATCAGCCTTACCCATCATGTCACTGGGTGAGAGTTTTACATAGGACCATTATTTGGCACATTTTATGTGACGAGCATACTAGCATTGAGATGGTACATGGGAACCAGCTCGGAGTGCACATTAACCTCAACCTACACTCTGTCATCATGGAGGATAGCTTGAATGTCTGAGTGGCCTAGTCATTGTCACTTTATCAAGAGAGATTTTGAAGTGAAGATTGATTAACAATTTTCTTATGGATGAATTACCTTTTGAAGTTCTTATGGTGTCTAAATTAGATATAAACTAATAGGCTGACAAATTGATCACTACTTCTATTACTTTGTCCCCTACTTCTATTCCTTTCTCTTTGTCCCTTAACTTATTTACTTTCAGGTTGATATGGTCATTGTACCAGCAACCACAGGGCAAATGGGTGTTTTGCCTGGACATGTTGCCACTATTGCAGAACTCAAGCCAGGGGTTCTTTCTGTACATGAAGGGAATGAAGTAACTAAGTACTTTGTTAGCAGTGGGTTTGCATTCATACATGCCAACTCAGTTACAGATATAGTTGCTGTTGAGGCTGTTCCTGTCGACCGCATTGATCCAAGCCTAGTCCAGAAAGGACTAGTTGACTTCACTCAGAAGTTAAACTCAACTACGACGGACTTAGAAAAGGCTGAAGCGCAGATTGGTGTTGATGTTCACAGTGCATTAAATGCTGCACTTTCTGGTTGAGAGTCTTTATCCCTTATGGGGCATTCCTCTTGAACTCATTATTGAACACAGATAAATGGCCAATTCGTGATGTGTGAGGAAAGATGGAAAGTTTTATAATTTTTTAGCTTTAATCACAAGTCAGGACTGTGGTAACTTAATTGCTATCCTTCTGTACAACTCTGAAATGTTTGATGTCTTGTTTTACTGGTTTCTACTCTTTCTTAAGCTTCTGTGGTTCGAACCTGCTATTTTCAGTATTCTACTCATCAAAATTTTATTTTTATTTGCAGTTTTTTGTGAATTATGAATTGGGACTATGTGGAAAACGTGCTAATGGGGTATGAGTGTGTCGATGGTGATAGACCGCTTTTTTTGTACAAGTTTTCTTTTTCTCAGACTAGCAACCTGTCCTAGAGTGTAAAAGAGTCTATTTTGAGCCACATCTAAGCTTGAATTGATATCCATTTAATGTTGTCATCTTTGTTCAATTGTAATTTACTTGACTAGTCAAAAGTTAGGCTTGAAATTTTGTTATAGACCAGCCATACTCGAGCTTAATTTCTGCTTGAAGTTTATCTTAAGCCAAGCTTTAAATGGACCAGGTTTAGTTAAATTCACCTGTATTACCTCTTTAGAATAGGGGAAATGGTAAAAGTAATTTGTCAAACATCATGAGGGTAATAAGCCTAATGGCTGCAGATGAGTCATGGAAACTTCTAAATGTATGTCATGATGGTAACATGATTGGTATGTTTTCTGTAAGTCTGCAGAAAGATAGCTTATTATTTATCATTATTGAATCTAATAGGATTTAGGGTTTAGGGCCAATGATTCACTTTAACTATATCCTGCTCTTTGTCATGATGGTAACATATTTAGTATAGCTTCTGCAAAGTCTGCAGAACCATAGCTCATTCTTTGTCATTATGGAGTGTAATTTGTAGAAATTACAACTATTCCAGTGCTTTTCTATTCAGACAAATATTTACCTACAGTATTTTTCTTGTTAATACCTGAATCATGTGCTTTTTCTGAAAGCCAAAGATTCTATTCGATTAAAGGATAACAAGTCTCAAGGTAGCATTTCATGTGTCCAAGGATGTAATAATAGTATGCTAATAAACAGTCAGAGTTTTCTGTACTGAACAGGCCATAAACTTCTGTTGTTTCGTGTTCCCTCCGATGTATATCTGCTTCATTTTTTGTTTATATTTTAAGCCAATTGTTTCGTGTTTCCTCTGATGTATCTCTGATAGTTGCAATGTAGTTGACATGTTTATATCTTTACCTTTCTCTGAGTTGGTCATACGGTTGCTTGACCAAATAAGCAAGGGTGTGGACAAGTTCTTGAAAGTTGGATCATGTCTCATGTTCGCAGCAGCATTTGTGTACCTTCCAACTTGAAGATCAAAAGGAGGCAACTCGAGTCAGTCTAGAAACCAAATCCAGCACTTTCGAGGAGCTTATCGTCCTCGCTTTCATCGCTCTCATCTGTTTCCAAGCAATCGATGCTCTTACTCTTTAATCTTTTCTGTTTCATTCCTGTTGGTGGTTCTCACATCAAAGCCGTCTCTTTGCAGCTGGTGGTTCACCGGATAGGGAATCAAAACTCGGTGTGAAGGAGCCAAACTATGATGGAAAAAGGTGCGTTCCAACTTTCTGACCGATGGAAAGTAACCATTGAATCATTAGTCTTTCTGTTTGGCATCCTTCATCCGATAGGTTTAAAGTTTTGTATCATATCATGTTAGATTTGCATCATGCTAGGATGCTGTGTTTCACCGTAAGCATGCTGGACCTAATCAGTTTCTGACGCTTTACGTTTAGGTCTTCATTAATTATGACTCATGATAATTGCGCCAGCACAGCTGAGTCGCAAATGGTGGGTGTTTTTTCCTATTATCAAGTCACATTCATGACGCTTCTCGCTTGGACATGGAAACTAATGAAATCAATAACAATGGAGTGGTCTATGTCAACGACCAGATGGACGATGGGCTGATGGAGATGAGCACTAAGAAGAACATGCAACCAGGGAGAGGAGAGCGGTGGCCAAGACTTGGTGGTGATCCCTTTCACAAGTCAAACAATGGGATGTGTTGCTGAGGCAGTGGAAAGCAATCCGTGGAGAACCAACCATCATAGCCAAAAGAAAATGGATGCGAACATGGGAACAACATAATTGCACACCCTTCCAAAAACACACACAAAAGATTGTGTGGTCGGACTAGTTATTTGATTTTTCAGGAGATCAATTCAATGACAAACACCAGGGGGACCGAAGAAAAGAAGACAGCATGACAAGTATCTTGGCCTAACTCGATTGGTGGCGTGGTTGTACTTGTTTTCTCTCTCAGCCTGCATCCCTATCTAAGACCTGTACAAGAGAGCCATTTGATTACTCCGGATATTTTGCTTGATGACACATCATGCCAATAAAATAAACCAGGTCTAGCAATCCACCCCCGACTTAATTTGTGATGTGTGCATGAGAGGTGCTCGCGCTCCGTAATGTCGACAATGCTCCTCGACCAACATGGCAGTGGATTGGTTTTGACTGGCATAGTTTTATTTCTGTGTTATTGAACGGTGGTAAATGATGGCATAGTTTATCTCAACAACCCTTTTGTCTTCCAAAAACATAACACATATATATGTTTGTACATCTCGTCGGGTGAGATAATACGTGAAGAAGACTGGCACATCCTCGTAGAGTTCGTCTACTACAGTCCAGCTGGGAGGCGAAGGAATCCTGACACTCTTTGCTGTTCCTGCGACTAAGAAAATGTGAAACATCGAGATGCATGGAAGAGTTATTGGTCTGATGATGGAGCGAGAAAGAGTAAGAATATGACTAAGAATCTGATGCAGCTACACTTCTCCATGCCTCCTTTCTTTCTTTCTTTCTTGCTAGGGCGAGCATGCTTCCCATACTGATCAGATCTGATTGGGTATCTTCTCTCTTCCTCCGAGACATTATTATTGGAGGTATGTGAGTTGGTTTCATCAACTTCCATGAATTTTTAGCGATTAAAGCTTTGTCACATGAGGGCCTACAATGCATTTGAGTCTGGGTGATGGAAACAGGGGATGGATGTTAGCCATTAATAATGGTGTTGCTATTGGAAAGCCATCACCGCTTTGCTGAAGCATCTGAGCAGAGGAAAAAAGTGGTGCAAAGCGAAGGAACTGATGTTCGCTTTACATAAAAATCTGCGCATGGAGTACAGTCACAATCTCACATAATGATATGATTCATGGGAAATGGGCAATTGGCTTCTTTGTATTGATTAAGACAGAAAATTTAATTTCTTTTACTTTGTGAAGAATCATTGGCTATTAAAAAGTTATGCGATATTTGATGTGAAGGATCTGAACATTAAAAAAGAAGAAGAAGAAGAAGAAGAAGAAGAAGAAGAAGAAGAAAAGAGTCAGTCATCTTCTGACTTTGAAGAAGTAAATAAAGATTTTGATTCCCGAGGACTTGTAAACGCAGGAAATGGTAGTCATGTGAAAGCTCTAATCTTCAGGAGCGGACTGCAGCAATCATTTCGTTAAACTACTTATATCTTTCTCCATTTCCCATGACAGCGAGATGGATGTGTCCCCGACAACTTGCTATACTCCTCTTCACACTCTTCACCGTTGAACAGGATTGAAATGACATGCAACAGGAAACATAAGAGCTCAGAGCACCCCACCGATTGCGCCTGCAAAAATGGACTTGATTGGACCGAACAAAGTACTTGTGATTGTAGAGTTAGAATGACTGTGTTGAGGCTACCAACAAAGCAAAGGGAAATGTAAGAAAATTTTCATAAGAATCCTCCTGTAAAATATATTCTATGTTGCATTGGGTTAAATTAGTCTGTCTCAGCAATTTGACTTGAGTGTGTTTTTTCTCTCTTTTTAAAGAGAAAGAGATTTAAGTGCTTGGTCTGCATCTTGAAAATACATTGGACACCAAGATCAACAAAAGTATACTTGTTTTGTTTATTCAGTCAATTAATTGTATAGACAAATTATGTACTGCATGTTTTTAGCTCCCTGATGAATGAGTTAGTGAGTCAACAAGGTAAGGTACTATCGAGTGTGTAAAAGGTGAAATTGCCCATACAAAACAATCACTTCCTTTCCGATGGGACTTTCCAACTATCTCGTCTTTGACTTTGTGAGGAAATCACAAATTAGGTGGTTGTTCATAGGTACATGTAAAGAAAATTAGCCCCAAAAAATTGTTGAAACTTAGAGAGCTCAATACAATACAATCATCATTCTCGCATGGATTCAAAATCACAAACAATGAATGGACCACAATCTGTCCGCAACAATGAAATGGATCCTTTTGTTCAGTAGCAAGGCTGATGAATATATGAGCAAAACTTGAGCTAAAGCAACTTCACAGGATCAGGGAATATCCACCTCTCAGAATTTTGCATCAAGAAAGAAAAAAAAGGAGAGAAAGAAGAATAAATCCATATTCCTCCTTGGTTTGTTGTTTCTCTTGTTTTCTTTCCAGTCGGGACGGACTACCATGTCAGTGTGTTATTGCACAGCTACCGGTTATCCTATAAGAAAGAGTTGCCATATCCACCCTTCCCTTGTCTCATCTTCAAGTCTTGGCCATGACACAGAAAATTTGGAACCTCTTGAGAGAGATTGCAGTGTCTGTTTGACAAATCAACTGATGGAAGAGTCTGGTGAGCAGAAAGTGGCCAAATACAATAGGAGACTAATTAGACTTTTGGCTCAGCATGGGCATATCCTCTGTCACAATTCATCTCACCTTCGGATTTGATCGTTAAAACCTATGTTTCTGAACCATGACTCCATGAGGTCATGTTCTATACATATTTGTCAAAACATGCAAACAAGCTGATCCATCTTCCCTCTCTATTATTTTCACTGTTTGAGTAAATGAATGGCTAATTTGCTCCATGTGAAACGGAAGCATTTTGAGTGTCGGAGATCACTTGCATTATATATGCAAACATCTCATGGTTGTTTAGAGTGAAAGATGAAAACTTTCACTGTAATTAATACATTAGGAATAGAAAAAAGAAAGATATATCTGAAAAAAAAATAAGACAAAGACTTTTCTTTACATCAAAATTCCATCATCAATCAATCTTCACCATTTTGAACTTTAACAAGGGAATATATATATATATATATATATATATATATATATATATATATATATATATATATATATATATATATATATATATATATATTAGCTGATTGCAAACAATTGGTTGTGAAGTTGTCATTGCATGCCATATCTCATCACTGACCCATTCCATAAATTATTCTTCACGCCTAAATCTGTCAGAGGTGCATGATAGGCAGACTAGATAGGGAGAAATGGAGTAAATGCAAGAAGCCAAGCCCGTCCAACCCCACCCGAGAAATGGATGATGCGTTGCTCTCCTTCCCTCCTCTCCTTTCAAGTACCTAATGGATCTCTTCAATACTGCCACCCCCTCCCTTTCCTTTTCCTGTGTGAGAGCTACTGACCGCACAGCAGCACCAAATCCTCTTTGGTTGCAGTGATAGTTGCCAGAAGGAGCTGCTCCTTAATGGATGGATTCGATGCTCCATGACAACTACCTCACTTTGAAGTTACTGCGTCCTGTCCAAAGGTCCCCCATGCATGCTGAAGGAATCACATCAGGCCGTAGTTCTCTGAGCCTTTAGCTGATGCAGTCCTGAAATATACATGTTGTTGATATCAGTGCATCTTGAAACAACAAGTGATTGTCTTACAAGAAGAAAGAGAGAGAGAGAGAGAGTGTGTGTCTTTCTACTAACTCAAAAGAAAAAGGAGAGTATGCAGTAAAGACAAATAAAACACTGAATGATATGTACTCGATATGTATGTATATTTATACATTTGTTTGGATCAATTTATATCAACATCAACCACATTACCCGCCGCATTTATATTTCTACTAATTAAAACACCAATCTGAACCAAAGCAGATCGGACGTAGCATCAGTTAGAAAAATTATTTCAAGCTAAAAGAACCGTGATCGACTTCTTTGCTTTGCAACAACTATCTATCTATCTATATAAACAATTAGTCATTGCCGAAGATCTTGGTGGGGTCAACTCTATGGATCCTCTGCATCCTATTGCATAGTTGAAATTTCGCATCAGTTTTGCATCACAAAATAATGTGTCACTGTATCTATCATGCAATTTTTCCTTTCATTTTATCTGGTGGATGAATATTTAATTTATGTGATAATTCAATAACAATTATAATGGCTGATTGTCCGAGAAAATATCTTTTTTTGAGTTTTTCCAGGATAGTACCCATTTTTAAAAATTTCAAACCATCATCCTCTATTTCAAAATTTTTAAAAATACCCCCCAAAAGCTGTTGTAGTGTTTTTCCATTCAATCCCAAAAAAACTTTTGGCCAACTATTATTTATAGTGTTTTGTGGGTTATTTTTTTTATCCGTAAGACACCATATTGTATTTTTTAGATACTATATAATAATTTTGTTTTAAAAATACTATGATATCAAAAACATAGTATACTATTTTTTTTAATAGTATATAATATCTTTTAAAAAATACTATATAATATTTTTAAAACACTATATAGTATTTTTGTTGATAAAACCATGTAAATAGTTAGGGAAAAAAAATTGGATTTGAGTGAGAAAAAATGATAATTTTTTAAGAGATTTTTGGAACATTACAAATAGGGGGTGATCAGATCGTATGAGTATTTTGAAAAAGGAGTACCATATAAGCAAAACCTAAAAAAAGATTATTTTCCAAAACAATCGCTCAATTATAATTCAAAATTTATATTCTATATTCAATTAAAATAATTTAAAATTTATATTTATAGATTTCAGTAAAACATTCTTGGCCCTCTTTTCTCTCTCTCTCTCTCCCTCTCTCTCTCTTGACTATAGATAGTATCTATTGGTATCTTTAACACATCTCCATACTATCTTATATGTTCCTGCCTGATTTTGTCTTTCATCAGAGCTACATCTAATTGTTCACTTATGTAGTAATTCTAATATTTTAATTCTTCTTTAATACTTTTCATTTAGAGCATTCTATATAATTGTTGACCATTTTATTTTTTGCTACATAATATGCATATATCTTTATTACATCATATAAATTCCATGATAATATACACAAGTACTCATCCATTAATGACATCGTTGCATAACTTTATTGCGGTATTCTTTCTGTTCTTGCTACGTTTCTTATTTGTTTAAACAGAAACTTGCATGACTGATATCCTTTTCACAAACCAATTGATTTCTTCGATTTATCCATCATAATAATAAAGTGGGATTAATCCAAGCAATAACAGTGGTCAATCTGATACCATTTTACCTTGTTCTGATTGAGAAAGAGACGCGTGAGAAGCAGTTAATGTTAGGCCGAGCATATTAAACCTACAGATCTTCACATTTCCAAGACAATGGAGGAAGGAAAAAGGAAGGGCTGTTGGTTTGCCTGGACAAACCTTGGAAGCTAAGAAAGAGAAAGACTAACAACAGCAAACACTTGGCACAAGAAACAAAGTATGGAAGGCAATCCAAGCTGCTACTACTTCAAGCACAATGACTGTCCCTGGTATTTCTCCCATGCACAGACAAGGTCACACCCTTCTTTTCTCTCTCTCTCTCTCTCTCTCTCTCTCTCTCCCTCTCATGTGCCTACTGCATCATCGAAGGCAAACTGGCCTAGGAAATCTCAACACAAAATGAAACAGTGCTGCTGAGGATGGTGGATCCATTCAAACCAAAAGGAAGGAGATTTATATGGTTAGCAGCAGCTCACCATCTCTCTCCACTCCTCTTTGTTGTGAGTGAGAGAGCATAAGAGCAGGCCATCTTTGGACTCTTTCGATCGTTCCGAGCGCATTTATCTCCACTTCGTTGCGTACCCTTTTTTCTGCATTGAAGTGAAGAGGCCGACGAGGGAGGTGGAGGAGAAACAAGAGCAGCAGCATCTATGGTTGTTGGCATTGAAAGCTTTTGCTTCTGATTCCTCCTCTTCATCTGCCTCTTTCTTTCGTCGCACACCTCTCTCTCTCTCTCTCTCTCTCTCTCTCTCTCTCTCTCTAGACAAGTAATGATAGTTCAATCCTGATACCCGTGTAACTTTCCTCGTTCGAGTTTGCGGTCAAGTTCCGATCTTGATCGGTTTTATAGATGATTTCCCATTAGTTTCTGTGTGAAAGGTCGAATCTTGAGTGGTCTCCTTGGGAAATTTTTGGTTGCTGGATTGACGCAGAAGCGATAGGAGGAGAAAGAAATGGACTTTCCTCGAGCCGCGCCTGGTTTCATCGATCCGTCGGAGTTATTGCTCGCCAATGGAGGTGAGATGAGGCAAAGTTGGCTCCTTTTTGGTCTGCTTGAACGGTATGTTGTGGGTTTCTGAGGTTTGTTTTATCTAACAGCACCGCCGAATCCGAGGAAGAGAGGTCGAGGAGGCATCGGGTTCCCGGAGACACCGCCGCCGCCGCCACCGCAGCTGCAGCAGAACCACCCTGTCGACCTCCTCTCGCTGCAACCACAGCGTACATCGACCCCGCTTTCGCCTCCGGCGCTTGTGAGCTTCGCCCAGCACCAGAGCCACCCTTCTCTCCGAGTTTCCACCGGCCTCCGACTCTCCTTCAAGGATCGATGCCAGCAGCAGAACCAGAAGCAATCCAACCCTCTTCTATCTTCTTCTTCCTCCTTCCTGTCCTCCCTTCTGTCCGAAGAACTCACCACCCACATCAATCAACAGAAGGGCGAAATCGAGCAGTTCCTTCACGCCGAGGTACTATTCTCTCCTCCTGCCTCTCCCGGATTGCTTTGGCTCCTTTGGTCTTGGTAATAAAGAGACTTAAAGATTGGATTTTTCATCCTCTATGGCAGTCAGAGCAGCTGCGACGGGGGTTGGCGGAGAGGCGATGGAGGCACTACCGGTATCTATTAAGCGCAGCGAACGAGTCAGCCGCCCGGCGGCTACGAGAGGAGGAGGCGGAAGCGGACCGGGCGGCGCGGCGGAGCGCCGAGCTCGAGGGCCGCCTCGCCCGCCTCCGAATCGAGTCGATGGCATGGAAAGCCAAGGCCACGGCCGACCAGGCAACGGCAACTTCCCTCCAGGTCCAGCTCCAAAAGGCTGTCGCCACCGCGGCCCAGGCGCGGGGCTGCGAGGCGTCGCCGGCCGAGGACGCCGAGTCGGCCTTCATGGAGCCTCACCGAGTCGATCAGGGGCGGGCTTGCCGCGCCTGCCGGGAGCGCCTGGCCTCGGTGGTGCTCCTCCCCTGCCGCCACCTGTGCCTGTGCGACGTCTGCGACGGAGGGGGAGGCCCGGTCGAGTCGTGCCCGGTTTGCCGATGTGGCAAGGCCGGGAGCGTCCGAGTCTACCTCACTTAAGACTGCAAATCTCAGCCGTTCAAAAGATCTCCGTAAACACGAAAAATTAAAAATAAATCACACAAAAAAGGGATTAGAAAAAGACAGTCCGACGCTTAAACTCTTTTTCTAATCAGCTTTTGGAAACAAGATGATGAGCATTACTACTAATTAATTCGAATTTATTCTAATTTTATTTATTTTTCTTAATTTGTTTCGAATGTGCACCTTCGGCCGTTTGATTACCATCATGTGGCAGAGAACCAGGAAGGCCCATCGATCGTCTAATGGGCCGGCCCAACCCATATATGTAACGCATGCCTGCAATTTAGACTAGTGCTTAGCCAATCGATCTAATTTGTGTTGATCAAATGCTTGTTTGACGTGCAATCTTAATGGGTCACACTTCATATTTCGTAGTAATCAACATTCATATCTTCGTAGTAATCACCTATTGCATTATTTAAGAAAACGAGGAAGAGTGGAAATTTTGCATGATGATGCCAATTCCAATAATAAATTACAAGCGACAATGAAATAAAGTATTGATGGTGACAACGTTGATAACTGATGATGATGATGATTGTTAGTCGACAATGGTATTAACATATTAGCGATGTAAATGATAATTTACCGAGTCGAAATAAGAGTTTTCTTTGTATGAGTTAATTAATTTTGGTTTTTTTTAAAAAAAAATATTCTATCTCCGATGAATAGTTTCTTTAATGTTCAACAATCTCCATGTAAAGCAGTAACAAAGTCAAAATTAGGAAAATTATTCACAATCGATGAAACAAAGGAACAAATTAGGATGGATATTTTTCATAAAAATACAAATAACAGAAAAAGACAACAATTTCATGTATTCTTTCATGTAGAAATGGAGAACAAAAAGTAAACAAAGAGTAATATGATAGATGTATTATTTATTTACTCAAATGGTAACTGATGAAACCGGGATTTCATCTTAGATCTTTGCTATCAACAATCAAAGTCTTACCAACAAATCTTAGTTTGTTTCACTAATATTTCTTTGACGATTCTGAATTATTCATAGGAGATGAAAATTTCACTAACAAGAGAATGATAGTTATTTCATTTTTGAATTGTGCAGTCATGACAAATACTATAAAAAAAAAAAAGGATCATTTAGCCAAATAAAAACTCATTAATGTTCAAAAGTGACATCTGAGATAATAGCTTGAATCTTAATTGACACAACATTTTCTCTTCTTACCTTTCACCTCATGAACTTAACTCTTTCAAGATATATTTGCTATCTTGAACCACTGGTCTTCTCTGATCAGTGAATTGAATAAAGAACCAATCGATTGGGGAAACCTTGCTATGGATCCACTATATTATTCCCTTGTTTCGACAAACAAGTATCAGTAGGAACACTGTCTCTTTCTAACTAAATGAGCCAAAACTTATGACTCTCCAACAAAAGTTCCAATGGATTTTTGGCCAAACATCTTAAATATAGTTCAAGTGAATCTAGTGATCACCTAATCAACGACCACAATCTTGGGATGTTTGAACTATGCTTTGTAAGGAATGCACACCAAACACACACCATGGGAAACAAAGAGTCTCCATCCATCCTTTGTAGACAAAGGTGTTTGCTTTGATGAGTGAGGAGAAGAGCAATAGGTTAGACTTTGCCTCATTGTTGGACTGTTGCGTCTCAACTGTTCATATACTGAAGCTGTAGAAATGAGAGAAACAGAGTTTGGTGATTGGTTTTGTTTTACTGTCAGGATTGGTGATTTTGGACTCACCATCTTTCTCCGAGAAAAAAGGGGAAAAAGAAGACTAATTTGTGTTGAGTAGAAAGTTGTGAAGGAAGAAAGAACTACAGCTACTGGTGAGATCACATCACTCTCTGATTTCACGATTTGGACAGCGTTTTGTTTCTTCGGTCCATCATGGAATTGGTAGAGATGCATGACCATAGTTATGAATCATTCAGTGTTTGTATATTCATGGATGTTGAAAGATTTAGTGATTTCACCTACACATCCAAAAGTCCATTGATGTTCCACATTTTCTATAAAGTCTATCCTGATATGTTTGAAACCAATTATGGTCAGAAGCGCAAAGTTTATAACACATTTAAAAACCCAATGATGTTCAACATTGTCTATCAAGTCTATCTTGATATGCTTGAAAAGCCGACATACCATATCATAATCTCTCTCCTTGTCACTGTTTCATTCATTTTGCTTATTTAATCAAAAGGTATTTATGGTCAAAAGCACATAGCCAAGTTTATAAGAAAGTTGTGTATAATGTGACTTTTTTATTAGGCTTTCTTCCTAATCTCTAACAAAAGAATATGGTGTTTGAGCAAATCATAGGTAAATGAATTATGAGAAAGGAATGCATATGAATGTAACAAATCAAGAAATGGAACTGGAAAGATTACTGTGCTAATCTATATAGTTCATAATTTAGTGATCAGAAAAGGGTTGGAAGTCAGTGTCAGGTTGGAATAATTCATGGCGTGGGAGAAAAAAGAGCACACTGGAACAAAGAGATTGAGACAAAGTGTGTGAAAGAGAGACACAAATCTCCACTTCACCTTCAAAACTAGGATGGAGTAATCCTCAATCAGAGACTTGATTCCCAAATCAATGCCTCCGTGTATACAACTCAGTGAGATTGCAGCTATGGAGAAATGTGGATGATAATTTGATCCTCTCTCTCTCTCTCTCTCTCTCTCTCTCTCTCTCTCTCTCTCTCTCTCTCTCTCTCTATATATATATATATATATATATATATATATATATATATATATATATATATATATGTATATATACATGTATATAAATATATATACACACACACACACATATATATATATATATATATATATATATATATATATATATGTAATTACAAAAAAGTGTGATGCTTTCATATTATTAATTGACAAGAGAACATGGGTAGCAGATCAACCAAACAATTTAATACATGCTTTAGGCTGTGATGAAATAAAGCAGGCACCACCTGTTCCAATAACAGTGTTCTTCTCCACTCAAAAGCATTGGCTTGAGACTTGGGCTTCCTTAAATCCCTCAGAAGATCAAAGTTGGCACAGATGTGGATTGATTCTGTCCATTCATGTGTCTCTGCTGCTGCCTCAATAAACCACTGAGAGACCATAAACTAAGCGACATCGAGTCTGGCGAAGAAATAAAAGAAGTGTTCTTTTTGCAGGAATGATTAACTCAAGCTGATGACAAAGGTCTGCAGATGTTGTAGCTGAAAAATAATTTATGAGAATTAGCTTCTGTTGTTGATGTAATTACTCATATGATTTTCTTTAGAATAAGATATATATATATATATATATATATATATATTTAAATATATAAATATGAAAAAAAAATATTTTTAGATGACATGTATCAGTAATTTTGCTAAAATTGAAATGGTGGGAGATTGGGGGGATCTTGACCGACGGGAACCGGCTGGTGACGGTAAAAGCCGGGAAGAACAAAGAAAAGGGGAAGCAACAACGATGGCGTCATAGTCACGTGAGGATTGTTCTGGGCGGGTTTGGCGTCGAGTTCGGGCTCCGCACTCCCTTTAACTACGAGAACGCCACAGCGTCAGGTGCGAACTATATATTTATATATATCACTGGGAGAGCTTTCAACAAGCTTAAGGATTGATCGCGGCGTTACGCTTGTCGATCGCTTGGCTGTCCATTCCAACTCGATTAGACGAAGACCAAAGCCGCGATTATTCGCAGTCCACCTATTCGTCGTGGTTCCGAGAGACCCACCATTATTGGAACTCCCACCCTCCTCTTTTTATGACCCGCCCCACCACCCCCAAGAGGAGCCGCCGTAGAAGCCTTGAGATCACCATGGACTCCTCTCGCTCATCCTCTTTCTCTTCCCCTTCTCATGGATCGCTGAACGACGCCGGCCCCGAAGCAGGCAACAGCAGCGCCGCGTTGGGAAGGCTGTATTATGACGGCTTCGACGACGAACCGCGTCACTTCTTGGACTGCTGCTCCCTCTGCAGGAAGCCCCTCGCGAGCAACCGCAACATATTCATGTACAGGTTGGGTGTGCAACCCTCTTTGTTGGAGTCATTTGTCATCTTCGTGGAGAGTGCTGGTGTGGGGTGAGTGTATTGATGGGTAGTTGGTTGCAGAGGGGACACGCCGTTCTGCAGCGAGGAGTGCCGGCAGGAGCAGATCGAGATCGACGAGGCCGGGGAGAACAGCCGGAAGCTCTCCGTGAAGGTGTCCAGGTCGAGGAAGGAGCGGCGGAAGAGTGGCGAGTCCCAGAAGATTCACGTCTGGGCCGACACTGCCGTGGCTAGGTAAACTACGGCACACTCGATATAAAGCTGTAGGTAGTGTACAAAGTCGAAACCCGAGAGGAGTGGCAAAGAGGAAGAAGCTCTTTTGCTTGCATAGGGCGACGAGTGTTGTAACCTTTGCCTGGGTTGAGACTTGTTCTTCATCGCTTTTCTTACTGTTTGTTGTTCTTGATGAAGTGGTAATCGAGGCTTTGATCCCTCTCTAATTCTGTTGTCTGATGACTTAACGCATAAAGAAACTTTAATGCTAAATTCGTCTAGGTTTCGACTGGAGAAAACAACAAACACCAACATCTGGAAGGTGACGGACGAGCTAATCTACTTGAACATAAGTCTACTTCATAGTGGATTGATTAAGCTGTCAACTTAAAACTGTTGTTGTTCATGCTGGGAATCAGGTCGTATCGTACGAGAAACAAGTGTAATAAGCAAACATCGGAACCTAGCGCACTGGTTTCTCCTTTAATCTTGCTTGTACTTGACTGTTTCAGCATAAAAGGTTCAATGAGGACACATAGATCATTTTTACGAGAATAAATTCATTGAGAACACACATCCTCGGAGATGAAACCAAATTAACTTTGAGATGGATTTCGTTTCCGCTAGACATGTGACATGAGCGGCGGTTCTAACACGACGAAGACCATTCAATTAGGAGCAGGTCAGTGAGGTGACGACAAGTACCGGTAAAAAGTGTACCCTCATCAACCGTGCAACAACGCACAAACACCTACCATGTCTCGACAGATACGACGTATCTTGTGTACTACTGGTCTCACTCCCATCCACGTGTAAAATGAGACATTATATGAAACAGTTAAGTTTGCTGAGTTTTAATGTCTGTTATGTAGTGGTGGGATATAAAGATAAATAATTTATATATATAAATAAATATTAGTAGCTCATAAGATATAGTGAAATTAAATAGAATCACAATCAAATATAACACCAAGATATATGTAAAAAATTTCTTGAAGGGTAAAAATCACGTGATAAATTAGAGATAATCCACTATAATAATAATGAATATATAAATCTTAATCTCTTGCCTAAAATCCTAACAACAATCACAAAAGAATAACTGGGATACAATGATTACGTCATTATGCACAATATCTAAATCCTCCCTAATTCTCCCCAAGTAATCATAGTAAAAATCTATTATAGATTTGATCTAACACGAGATGAAAGCACTCTTAGATGATTGAGAACAATCTCTCTGTATTATCCTTATCTTCTTTCCTTTCTTTCTCTTCCTTTTCTATCTTGTTCTCCTCCGTTTCTTTAGAAAACCTACACTCCCCTTAATATAAAATTAAGGTTCGATTAAGAGAGAATGAGCTGTGAGCTAATAAAACCCATCTTGGACTGAATATGGGTTATCAACCCAACAACGAGAACCTAGGTGACCATTCCATTCCATGAGACTCCGCAAAAGTTCATGAAGCCAATTCCACATCCAATAGCTTCATCCCTCTTAAATGGCATCTGTTGATAACTTTGTCCAGCCAATTAAGAAGAAGAATATAGATATCTAGCATTCAATGAACATGAAACAAACAACGACGGTTACAATGGCAGGATGTCAGGCCAATCACTGTTATGCTGTGGTTGACAGAACAGGCCTTGCCTCTTATGTTATCTCCATCTTACAACAGGATTTTATGTAAGAATTTTGTTTCTATAAGCTAATCCAGTCCCCAACACTATCGCCCAACCGCATGCTTCTGTCCCCGTCTGATGGGATTTACGATGATCATTTTGGAGGCATGATCTAATTATTCATATAAAAAACACAACTTATCTCTGAAGAGGAGTTGTTCATGGTTAACCACATTAATATCATACATCACAGCAATTTTATTATCAAATAACTGTAAAAGAAGATATTAACTAGTCATTGGTCCCAAGCGTGGTCGTCTAAATAAATGCATGTCACAGTTAAAATTACATTTTACCACATAAAAAAAGCATATTTCGAAGAAAAGCATACATCAAGATATACTTGATGCAACAGGCAAGGGAGCATTCACTCTTTTCAAGACGTAAGAATAATTTACAGCCTACAATCTCAGCAGTAGTACACATCTATAACCACGCAGTGTAAGGAAAAAAGCACACAAATATATAACCACAGAAAACTCTGAAATTATTCCTATTATTAGTGTCATGGTGTTGTAGAAGGTATCTAGATATTAAAATACCTACATTAGATTACTGTCAAATAAACAAAAAAGTTACAAGAAAAGCAAAAAGTGGCTAACCTTGCAAATTGAGACATGGAAATTAATAATCAACCATAAAAGTTACACTTGCACAGTCGTTACAAGATTAAAATAAAACAACTTGAGTTAGGACAACCCAAAGTAAATATTATCCCAAAAGCAAGGATAGGTTAACACTTTCTACTTCTGAACCCCCTCCAGATACAACAAAATTCTCTTTGTTTGGCAGCTCAGCTCCAATTCATGGTTTGTGAATTTTGAAGCCAAATACCCTGGGAACATACCGTTGTGATGGCTTTTGTGGCTTGAGGTGCCCATAAGTCATCAGAAACAGGTGAGGAAATGTTGTCCCAAAGTAAGCTCCATCGATATCTAAGCAAGGTCAATTGAATTTCAAATTTTCATTAGAGGTAACTAAACTGAGCAGCTAGTGTGCATCTCTTTGTTACTTAATTGAAAAAGCAATTACTAGATAGTGTAAACTCCAGGAGAGAATACATGTAATAACTAATACAGCAACCCATGGATGGTTATGGTTTCAAATTACATCATTCACTGTTGCTCTATATGCAAAAGTATTCCAGGACAAGGGCCAAAAGTAAATTATGTATTAATGGAAATTACAGTAAGGCAGAAATCATGTTAGCAAAGCAGCATATCAAGAGGCATATACTATTTTAAAGATCTTGTCATAATACGACCAATTTGAACAAAATTTGCTAAGTCAAAAAAGGATACTGCCTTGATACTTCGATCTTGGATAGTATACATCTTCACATTTGGGACAATATATTTTCACAGTACTTGATCGAGGTATGTCCGACTGCCCAAGAGGAAGACAGGGCTGGCCACAACAGTAGACTCGAGGGCATCTTCCAAAATCATAGTTCTTGAATTTCTCTAGCTACAGAAATTGTCACTACCAAGTGTCATTGATGACAAACTAAGAAACCATAAACATAGAGGACAAAATACAAGACCTTACCATAGCAGCCATCCCTTTACTGGTTAATATATATCGAACATGAATCAAACCATAAAGCATCTCTGCTGCTGATTCAACTAGCTCGTTTTGTTCCTCGGTGAACATGTCTCCTGCCCATATGTAAAATTCATTGAAATTGTCTACAATTTCCAGCCAAAGAAGCATGCATAAATTATCAGCGCAATAAGGCAGTAAAAATAGTGATGAAAATATAAAGAAATAATGAGGTACATATTGCAAGGCTCTCTATCAGAGTTTAATGTATAAACTTTTTGTTCACATATATATTACTTCTGGCACTTTTCTCTTTTTCTCTGTGTTGTCTATATGGTTGGGTTGAGGGTGGGAGAGGGATGGTTTGAGCAGGCTTGTCAGCAACAGACAGAAAACATCAGCATGGGAGGAGGAGATAATTCCCATTCCACATACCACAAATAGTATTCAGAAGGCATAAACTACTGGCAATTAATTAACAACCCCAAAAAACACCAGTTATCACAACACTCCTTAGTCTACCAGCTGACCACTGCATATTATCAGTCATCTCTCCACGTCAAGCACTGCCACTCTCTGAAAAGAAATTGTTGTTTACCCAGAAACATATAACATTGATTTCTATATGTTACATCAAAATGAGTAAGTAATTTTGCAGCCATCATTTCTAATCCAAATTCTAGATGGAGATTAAAATCTAACACTAGAAAACACTGTCATAGACTTATGGAATCTTAAAGGTCCTAATAGGTCTGACAGTCGGTGCATATATGAATTGCCACTATTCTATCAATCTATTTCATGTTGCTATATGGCACATTACTATGTGCATCATGCATATTAAAGCTAGAAATTGTTGACCCTGAGAAAGTCCCAAATTTCACAGAAATGAAAGGAAAAAAGGGAAAATTTTGTGAAAATCCCTCAATCATGTAATTTGTGGGAAACAATAGTCAATTTGTGATAGTTGTCTAACTATAGTCTAAAAGAATTATTGCTGCAAAGCTACTTCCGTATATTTCCTTTTCAGTGATGTTTTCTACATAACCATTTCGTTTAAAAAATGGTTTTCACATAAAATACAGTTCATTTCTTATTTGTCTTTTGGTCAGGGGATCATCACTTTTCTTTGTATAAGTCTAGCTCCATATTTTCTGGGAGGGAAAACAATAACTCCAATACAAGGCATCTAAGTTACAGCTGATTGCAATCTTATAAAGAAAGAATTCATTGTCAGCAAATATACTTCTCCATAAAATTCAAGATATCTAAAGTACAGCTGAATGCTGTCTTAAAAAGAAAGAAATCATCACCAGCAAACATACTTTTTCACAACATTATAGTAATCTTGCAATGAAGGAAAGAAGCAGGACGTAAATGATAATGCTTGCTGAAAAGAACAAAAAACTTCACTGGTGAAGATACTAAAATTTCATAGTAGTACACTACTTTTGCAACAATGAAAGGAAAGCCCAATAAATCTCACCTTTGTATGTTTTATAACTTATTTGCTAGCTAGGGCTTTGCATCCCAAAAGATGGGTTAACATTCAAGTATTCCAAATAAAAGAAAATACATATTTGAAATAATGGTTTGCAAATTCTGATGGACTTTCACTTCCAAACTTTATCTGAACTCTTTATGCCAAAACTTCGAAAGTAAAGAAACTATGATATGGAAGATCAATAAATCCAACAAGTTTGAGAAGGAAAGTTGTCTTTAAACTTTGCAGATGCTGATAAAACTTTGAAGAAAAGTGTAACTAGCCTAAGTATTGTAACTGCCAAGGAAACCCAAAGCTAATAGAACACAGGAAATTATTAGGATCCAAAGCTTGGAATACCATTGACGTTTAGCCATTTGAGATAGAGCCAAAACAAACTTGCATTTAATTAGGCAAGTCTCTGTTACAGGCAAGCAAGATTACCATTGGAAGATTCCACGTCCAGGATCAAATCAAGAGCATAGTCATAGTACGGGACTTGACTGCTTAGCCCACAAAGGTTGAAATCATCTTGTATGTATTCATCATCAACTTCGCAAAAAAACTCATTCCCTCTTAGGTTACAGAACCATGAAATCCAGGAGGTGTCTTCCCCATCAGAACCACTAACATCAGACTCTTCACTTTCTGTTTCTGATTCTTCTGTGGCACCAGATATTGCAAAAA
This sequence comes from Musa acuminata AAA Group, assembly GCF_036884655.1. Classification (NCBI taxonomy): domain Eukaryota; kingdom Viridiplantae; phylum Streptophyta; class Magnoliopsida; order Zingiberales; family Musaceae; genus Musa; species Musa acuminata. The sequence continues at coordinate 13,051,382 of NC_088331.1, forward strand.
TCGAAAAATACTTATAAGCAACAATATGACAAAAATCATATAAGATAAGAATGAGTACTGTAAACAAGAAGAATATTAAACCTCGAATGATACCAAATTAACAACAAATATAAATAAAAACCAGAATATGTCAGGGAAAAAGGAGAACAAATAAAGAAAAAAAATCGTCATGGTTAAATGATAGCCCAACTAAGTCTCTTAAAGGGGTCCAAAGAAATGATGGAGATGTCTGAGATAAACCAACTATTGCTGCTAAGGAAAAAATTAGCATTCCTCACTAACTCTAAGCTGCTGATTTTAAGACCTTTAGCAGTTAATTACTATACTTTCACAATTTCTAAAAATTTAAAATCGCTTTAAATCTAAAACTGCCAATCCAGACCAACACAGCAGTTAGATTGCTGACAAAAATACAGAAATATTTAATCCTTAAATCAATGACCCACTCGTGCAACAACTACGTTAGACTGAATGAGTAACTGAAGCATACAAAGATTCTTCTTGTACCTTTTAATCTGACAATCATCAGTCAAAGAAATCACTCTTTAGTTGGAAGTGAGTACCTTAATGAATCAAGATTGGGTAAACAATTGTTTTTACAATCCACCTCTTTCCTTCTTCCTTTCAGTTAAAGGGAAAACATCCGTTAGGACAGAAATCTGCAACAATGAATATGGTTCACCGACAGGCCGCATCCCAGCATGGCCAAAGAGTCACCTAAAGTTTAGCATGGTCGACGATCCAGTCAGGAATGTTTCCAAAGACAAGGTAGTAAAATCTCTACAAAGGTTTTTGCAATACATATTGCCCCAACCAATGGCTCGAACTAACGCTTCTACAAAAGTGAACCATTTTGCATTAAAAAAATACTGTACTTCATCAACCAACATCTTTTTAAGCTAAAAAGTATCTCTTCAAGAAGATTGCATGAAAAGTGAAGAAAAACTACAAGCAAATTTTAGCTGTGCAATAAGATCCAGAAATTAACACCTTCATGATTACGCATGAACACTTGTATTTTCAAACTACAAAAAGAATTCCATAATACTTGTACACAAGGAACCTTTGGATCCTGAAATATGATATTACCTCACGGACTCAAAATAAGGATCTATGTCACTTGTTCATTAAGCAATATCACAACCAGACTTCTGTGGGAGGTCTCCTCCCACTCAATGTGTTTCGAGTTGATTGTATCCTGTTCATCAAGAACAAGGGCAAGATTATGTCTAAACCTAATATGTTTACCAAACCAACTTATATTTGTCACTACCGTTTTTCTTATTTTGGGAAAGAGAACGCCGCAACATATGCAATTTATTTTCCCCAAATGCAACCGTCTCTTCGAGTTGCATGTGTAAGTAGGCATAAAAAAGTAAGAATCCAAACAGATAAGTGGAAAAAAGAAAAACATAATCGACAACACCAAAGAGGTGAAATCTTAAAAAAAGAACAGTTCTTTTGAGACATTATATTGTAAAAAAAAAAATTAAAAACAAATTCCAACATGGAAAAAAGATGGGAAGCCGAAATACAGAGAAACAAAAATTTACCATCCGAGAGCTTGCTCTTGGACAAGGTTCGATGCTCGGGCTGCTTCCCCGAGTTGACGGACGGCATCGACAGCCTACCCTTCTCCTTGCCGTTCAAACCCCTCGAAGTCGACGGCGAGGACCTCTCCAGATGCCTGTCGAGGGCATCGTTGATCCGCTTTCGATCCGCGGCTCCAATCTCCACCTTCGACCCGCAACCTCCCCTCTCTCTATACATATCTCCCTCCTCTTCGATTCACTCACCACGTTTCTCCAAAAATGAAACGGCCGGAAATCGATTCACCATTCCATTCAAAAAGAAGATAAAAGGAAACCCTAAAATCTGGAGAAAACGGCAAATCTGGTGCTACGTAGCCCCCGATTTCGAGAAGAAGGAGAAGAAATTTGGCGCAGACGGAGGAAAACCAGAAGAGGATTCCCGTTCCCTGTTCCTCTCCTAAGGGAGGAGAGAGAAGGAAGGGGAGAGTTGAGTACTCTCTGTCTGGGGTCGAAGTGTGCATAGGGGGGAGAAGAGACAGGACGAGGAAGAGGGGCACAAAAGTAAATAGGAGTGTACTAGTTCGTTAAGATGCGTAAATTTGATGGCATCCTGACCGTTCCTTATGGGACGACATAGTTTCTGAGAGGTTTCGCTCGCGATTCATGGATTGCGCTCGGCCAACGTGCCCACGGTCCGGACGATATCGTTGACATGCCACATTTCTGTTGGCTGACTCGGTACGTGGTGTAACGGACCAAATTCCAACAATAAATCCCTCCTTTAATTTTGCTAATTAAAATTAATGTTAATTAATAAAAAAAAGATGTTCAATTAGATACGGAGGAATTTGGAAATTCGTCGAGACTGGAACTCAGATCGCTGCATGAGAGAGTAACCCATGTAGCCTTGACCATGGTTCAAGAACCGAGGGTCTGGTTCCGATTTCCAACCACTAATTTTTTTTTTAATTTTTTTTTTCTAAATTAAAAATAATTTAAAATATAAAAAAATTATAATTTTATTTTTAAAATTTTAAAAAATAGATGTATGTTTAATATTATGACCATGTACATCTATAATGAGTGCAAACACATAAAATATTATAATAAAATAAATAAAATAATATATTGATCATGTTTCGATCGTTCTTTCGATTAATATATCGAATAGTTAATCAGACGATCTCTTCATTCTGTTTCGTCGTCTTGGTTCAATCATTAATGCATATTTAAGTTTTAATTAATCAACTATCAGGATATATCTTACAACTTGTTCCACAACTATCTTACGGTTGATGGCATTTGTCATGTAAATTATTATTAAAATTAAAAAGATTGTTGTATATTATACTCACTATTCAAAAATAAGAAACTCTATATATGTAGTACTACCATTGTAATTCAAAAAAATGTTAGAAACATATCAAGCCTAGAGCTCGTCCGATGATCCTTTTAATTTTTTTAATCTTTGTAATAATAATTTCTTTCCTTTATAGGTAACGGTCAAATAAGTTAACGATCAGTTTTTTTAACTTCTATTCTAAACTTTTATAATAAATAGATAAATAATCTTAAGTCATTTAATCTAATATAAGGATAAAAAACACAAGCAACTAAATAAATCGATAATTTTTTTTTTAAAATAATTTATTCATTTTGATTTCATTGCTATTTAAATCATTATCATTTTGGTATTCTTCTAAAGCACCAATAATATTAATATAATTAATTTTAAAATATGAGTAATAGAATAATAAACATCAAATCAAGTATAGGTAGCATTATATAATTTATAAATTCTTTCATAAACATTCCAATGTTGTGGATATAAGCTAACTTATCTAACATTATTTGTAATAAAAGTACATAATAATTTTTTATACTTTAATTTTTTTAAGCAATTTATATGTATAATTTTATCAAATAGAAACATCCCTAGAAAATCTTTTGGGTCTTTTACTATTTAATATTTAAAATTTCCTTCTTGTATCAGTAAGTATAAACCATGACAAGAACACCTAACACCGAAACAAAAATATATATATGTTGACACACTTATTGTAATTTCATAATAAAAGTGGCATTTGTCGTTACACTATCAAAACTAATTAAATTTTTTTAAAAATAAATTATATTCTTCTAAAATACTTTTTATTATTCTATAAATGTTATCGATTATATCATTCATCAAAACCTCTAAAAGCAATCATTTATTTTTACATGATCTAATCACTATCAATCTTATTATAAGTGATTCCCATATAAGAGTGTATTTGCTAGTAATCACTCTAAATATCAGCACAAATAGAAATATAATTTATATATTTTTTAAAATATTGTGTAAAGTATGGGTAAGAGTCGTTTGAGGAATATGTTTGGCAACGATTCAAAGCCCTTTTCAATATAATCAATAAAACTGATTGTTTCATTAAAACTAAAAAAATAAATGTTCGATGGAAATTAATCTAGCTAATGCTTCACCATTTTTTTAGTAAAAAATTGAAAAGTGAGATTAATGGGGTAACTAAATATTTATGTTTACATTTTTTTCATATTAGCTTATGTTGAATGTTATTTCTCAATATACTTACGAAAAGTTTCATATCCTTTTTTTTTTTTTCAATTTGAAAATCTAATTATAGTAGTTAAATATAACATAGAAGGTATCATCTATGTTTCATATATTTTTAAAGTACAACTTGAAGATGTTTGACTTATGTTGGTCGTCCTATCAAATTCCTTCGCTTTAGCTTAACATTAATTTGTTAGCTTTCTTGGGTTATTGCCAGACTTTTGAAAGGATTTTCAGCGAAATAATGGCTTCCATTTGTCATAAAAAATCAAAGAGGAAGTTTAAGAGAGCATATGAGAGATTAACAATGTATTATAGATGCTTAATCCAATGCGAAAGGAATAATAAGTGGTTTGAAGTGGTATTTATAAGGTTTTTAGATTTTTTTTTCTAAAATGTCCCAAAACTAATTGTTATTTGGCTATAGCAAGGTGTAAATTTATTATTTTTTTTATATTTTAATATATTTTTAATTATAAAAATAACTAAATCACCCCTAAAATAATCATTATTATATGACTGTTGGGAGAGATAAACTAGGCATTTATCCCTCCTCGAACAGTTGGGTCGATTATTTGAGCCTCAATGGTTGGTCAATACTAACATTAATTGAGAGCTCCCCACCCTTCCCCCTCCGGTACCAATGGTTGAAACCAGAACCAAAAATAGTTAATTTTAATTCTCAAACCGTTGATTTCAATTCTTGAATCGTCAATTTTGAAATTAACGGTTTTGGTTTTCCAAACTTGAAAGAATAGAAACTGAATCACTGATTACAACCATGATAAAATAAAATAAAATAAAATAAACAATTGACATGATTAAAACATGAATTATACATTCGTCTAAGACACGATAATATACAAAGCGTCTAACATGAGGAAAAGTATCCTTCTGCACATAATGAGTTCCTCCCAAGAATGATGTGTCTATACATGAGAAAATAACATGTAACTCATTTGGCACCATACAAAATAAGATATATTAACGATTTTAAGTTGAACTCATCGTTATTATTCTGAACTCACTGAGCTCAAGTTGAGCTCTTAAGCTTCTTTGGGCATTTCTAACTTATAATTATAATTAAAGACCAAAACTGACTTGGTACGATAGTATTAGGATCCTTTTATTTTTTATTTTTAGTTTTTAAATAATATTTTATTAAGTTTATTTAGTTCAGTAAAAATCAACAGGAAGTTTATTTAATATTTATTTATTATTAAGAGTCCAAATCCTAATAAACTTTGAGTGGAACTCTATATATGTTTCTTTTCATCGATCAATAAAATATTATTCAGCCTTTTGTTAAATCTTAGGAGGGTGATCCTCTCAGGTCTTTTCACCTTTTTTTTCTCTTTTTTTTATAATAAAATCCTAAAGTCTTATCATTTGGTATCATGATCTTGACGTTTTGGCTACAATTTCTCATAGCACCTTATCACAACTATCATTATCTAAAAAAGAAGAAGAAGAAGAAGAAGAAGAAGAAGAAGAAAAAGAAGAAGAAGAAGCAGTCGCAGTTCTCAACAGCTTTTGTTTCCTAACCGCAATCCTCAGCATCTCTATAACCGCCTCAACCATGCTTCCACCGGGGACGACACTACTAGTAGTATGCCTCCTAGTTGAGAGCAATGTGAGGGCAATGAGCCCCGTCCTGCTCGGTGAGAAAGGGTCACCATCGTTGCTTCTCGGCCGACGATCACCACCACTTGCCTCCTAATTGTGATCCTCGCTACCTCCCCTTGGGTTACAATCGTAGCCATTAGACTATCCCTCCTCGCGCTGATCGAAATAGGACAACCACGACCGCCGAAGCCGCCTTGTTTCCTCAACCACTCGTGATCCTTCGGTGTCGCCAACGTCTCTTTTTACGGTGCGATAGAAATAGAGCACCCGTTGCTATCGCAACCACCGGTCTCTCTGCTGCCATAGCCGTCAGTTAGCACTACTACCGCCACTGCTTCTAGGCTAGTGACCACTACTGCTTGCCTCCTAGCAGTGACCCTTGCTACTTCCGCTTGGGTCGCAACCACAATCGCTTGGCCATCCCTCCTCGCGACGACCGAAACAAGGCAACTCCCTACTAGTCATAGGTGCTCTACAAACCAATTACGTGAATGATGACACGTATGATATGACAGAAAGCCTTTTTGATTGTTACACACACACACACACACACACACACACACATATATATATATATATATATATATAATGATGTCCATGGATCTATGAAATGAGAATCTTATCGTGATGAGAGCACAATAATGAGACTGATTCATCTCTACGTAGAACCTAAATAATTATAGTCATAAGTTACTCAAAAGGGATATCGAGATAATCAGATATACTAGTGTGCTATATACTCATCCATATGATAGAGGCAACTTGTCTCATAGCTGCTCGTGTGGGGACATTAGAGCTATAATATATGTGCTCATTGGAGAATAAGTTCACTAACTGATCCGCTCATGGAATGTTGGATGGTTGATGATACCTCATTGATAGACAATAATTCCGTTGTCCCAATGGTGTACGTGGTTCTTAGACTTGAGACACCAAAGATATCCTGTATGAGTATTCTATTCTTTGATACTGGACTTATATGTTTAAAAGTTTTATATCTAGTACAACTGGTTATCGGGAGTGGCAGCCAACCTATGAATTAAAATCGTTTCAACTTAGACTAGAATATCATCATTTATTTGAATGATGCTTTATTTCAATATGACATATTGATAGAGGGAGTTTAGTTTAAACTCCGCATCAATTGATTGTCATCATAAAAAAGGGAGAGATTATTGAATCTCAGATTTTGATGATGACAACCAATTGATGACAGAGTTTAAACCAAACTCCCCCTATCAATATGCCATATTGAAATGAACCTTGAATTCAAGTCAAAGTAATTTTAATCATGAATCTCATCATATGCAATACATCATATACATCACTATAATAAAATAATGAGCATTGCATATATAATCAAAGTGCATCATATCATGCATGATTCAAATCATCATCATACCTTCTCTTTTGTCATCAACAAAAAGGAGAAATACAACTATCAATGTTTTAGAATATGTAAGCTTAACAATTTAGCAAAATTTTTATCACTTTAAAACATGCAAGCTAGTGAGTTCTTTCTTCTCTTTTGAGAAGTGCAAGCTAGCAATTTTTTGCTTCCTTTGCAATGTTCGAGCTAGCAATTTTTGCTTCTGCAATGCACAAGCTAGCAAATTTTACATCATTTTATAACATGCAATCTAGCAAATTTCACATCATTTTAGAACATGCAAGCGAGCAAGTTTTTTTTCTCTTTGAAATGTACAAGCTAGCAAGTTTTCTCCTTGAAATATATAAGTTAGCAATACTTTCTCTCCCTTTGTTATTATCACAAAGAAGGGAAGAATATAATATTGAAGTTCATTTTCCTTTACATAAATTTTTTAAATCATGATAAAGATAAATAAAAAGGATAAATTTATATTAATATTTCAATCATAAAAAATAAAAGATCAAATCATGAATACTAAAAGACCATGTATCATTTTTGATAAATTTCTCCTTTTGTAAATAGAAGGAATGATAGGAAATGATCTTGATTTAAAAAGAAAACTCAAGTTATAAAAATCAAGAAATCAAAATCGTAATCCGAAAAATATATAAGAAGAGTTTATGCATTTGAGAGATTTAACATTTAAGCTACTACTTTTGTTTGCCTAAATTTAACATTCAAGCTAATAATTTTCGTACTCGCCTTGGTCATTGTAAGAAAGAAGAAGAGAGGAATAATACAATGGTGCAATTCATTTCCTTCTAATATCAATGCACTAAGCATCACATAAGGTATACAACCATAAATATAAAGAATTTGTACATAATAAAACTTAAGTCATAAATTATCAAGATGTCAAGTGGCATGTCATGGTTTATTAGGACAAGTCTCCTCTTTAGTAAATAGCAAAAAGAATAGTAAAAGAACAGAATATAAAAAATCTTAATTCATAATAAAAATTTTAATTCATAACAAATCTCAATTTATAAATATCAAGTGAAAGTATCAACATTCGTTTGGATGAATCTTATTTAGCGAAAAGGAACATAAGAGAATAAAAGATCTTATTCATATATAAAAAATCTAAAGTTGTCAAGAGCCTGATTCATATATATATATAAAATATCACAAGTTATAATTCTTAAAATTCACAAGAAAAATCATGATAAAAAAAATCCTCTTAAATAATATGAGAACACATAATAGAAGATCTTAATTCGTAAAATATTTCAAGTTATAATTCCAAGGAATCAAAATCACGATATAGGTAAAAACTCATTCAAATTCAAATAATCAAAATTATTAAAATTACTTTTAAGATTCAAAATGACATAAGCAGATTTATTAATTTCTTATTGAAAAATCGATAAGATAGAGATAGAGAAATTTTTAAAATGTATTCCCTTTTCAGTTGTTTCAATTTGTGTGATTTATTTCATACAAGCATACATTGGTTTTTTTATGTCATAATCAACACATGCATCATTGTTTAAAATCGAAAGAGCAAATTTTGTCATAGAAATCATCAAGATGTAGTACTTCAAATCATCATACGTAATTAAATCATTAAATCATCAAGCATGATTTAAAAATAAATTAATTTCAATCAAAATCATTTGGTTTGTTATAGTAATGCATTTTTCTCTTTAGTGAATCTAACTCATTGTATTTACTGTAAAAAGTTTAACATGCAATTATCATGCTCATTTTTAATTTGTCAAAATCACTAGAAACAGAAGCATGAATTTTTTTTTGTATATTTTTACTAACTAATTTAAAAATAACTCATAAAAAGCATCAAGTAATTTCATAGTAAAGTAAATGAGTTTTGGGTAAGTCATTTACCTATTTGTCGAGAGCCACCAAGGAATAATTCACCACTTTGTCTTTGTTGGTTTTCTCCTCGTCTTCGGTGTTGAATCTCGGATTTTGATGATAAAACCAATTGATATTATTTATGATTTGATCTGCATTTTGAGTGGCGTAGGAAGCTTCGATCAGGAAGAGACAATTAAAGCAAGAAAAACCATGTTGGGCCAGAGTGAAACATGTTAGAAGATTGGACGTCGAGCCTGAGGATCGGTCGACGTATCGGCAGAAGGCTTCGGGCCATGAGTTTGGGCATCGGGCCAAGAAGAGCAAAAATTACGCCAATGAAATCTGAGTTGTGGAGGTCAACTGGTCGATTGGGCAATAGGCCGCAAAAGATGACGATGCACCGAAGAATCGGACGAAGCGTCGATGAACCAATGACATGCCGGACAACATTATTCAAGCTTTGTAATAATTGTCTAGATCGAAGTAGGTTTTAAGTGTGCAAGATTAACTATGATAGTAAGACATAAAGAAAAATGAAGTCTCGAAGTCAAGAACGAGACTTCGTTGGAAGTTCGAGAGTTCGTTAGAAGTCCGGACATTCGTCGGAAGTTCTGTCGAAATTGACCGAGAAGTCCAGGATCTTGCTAGAGAAGCTCGTCGGAACTCACCAAGAAGATCGTCGTGAAGTCTAGGAGCTTACCAAGAGTCTGTTGGAACATTGTCAAGAGATCATTGGAAGTTTGTTGGAAGCTCGCCATAAGAAACCTAGACTTATGGACTTGTTTAGCTTAGTAAATATCTTACAATTCGTAATTAGCACATAATTATGTTGGAATTAAGCCAACTCAATTAGGGGCCAATTGAGCCAAGTTTGGGTTATGTTGGGCCAAGTGAAAAGCCCAAACAATGACCCAATAGGTGGAACCGACGTGACATAGTCTCCGAGACTATGTCAGGCAGTGGTACCGCTAGTCTGGGCGGTGATACCACCCAGACTTAGTCTCCGAGATTATCTAGCAGTGGTACCGCCAATCTAGGCGGTGATACCTATAACACCCCACTTAGTACCACATCGGAAGTGTTAAATCTCGTATTTTGATGATGAAACAACTTGATATATGTTTATGTTTTAATCTACGTTTTGAGTGACGCAGGATGCTTCGATCAAGATGAGACAATTAAAGCAGGAAAAATCATATTGTGCCGGAGGAACATGTCAGAAGATTGAACGCCAGGCCGGTGGATCAGTCGACGTATCGACAAAAGGCTTCGGGCTATGGACTCGGGCATCGGGCCAAGAAGAGCAAGTTTTGTGCCAAAGATATCGGAGTTGCAGAGTCAATTGGCCGATTAGGCAATAGGCCGCAGGAGAGGACGATACGTCGAAGAATCAGACGAAGCGTCGAGGGACCAATGACATGCCGGACAACTTGGTTAATTGCTTAGGATTAATTGTCTCGATCGAAGTTTTGTTTTACATGTGCAGGATTAACTACGATGGAAGTAAGACATGCAGCAGGAGTTGCGCCGGAGTCAAGACTATGATCACGTTGGGAGTTCGAGAGTTCGACGGAAGTCCGGACGGTCGTCGGAGGTTTTGCGGGAACAAATCTGAGAAGTCCAGGAGCTTGCCAAAGAAGCTCGTCAGAACTCACCAAGTGGATCGTCGCAAGTCCAAGAGTTTGCCGAAAGTCCGTAGGAGCATCACCGAGGGTTCATTGGATGATCGACGGAAGTTCACTGAAAGCTCGTCGGAAGAAGCGATTGACGCACCGGAGCAAGTTACAGTAAATGTCTTAAGAAATATCGTAGTTAGCATGTAGATTGAGTTAAGAATGGGAGGTGATCCCATTAACTTAATCTAGGGGCAATTAGGCCCTTGACAGATCCAAATTGGGCCGAATGGATCAACCCATTCGGACCAGAATTCTTGCCAAGCGGTGGCACCGCCCAGGAGAGGGTATCCCAGGAAAGCTGGGCGGTGCAACCGCCCCAGGTAGGCGGTGGCACCGCCTGGGCTCAGTCTCCGAGCGAGACTAGGCGGTGCAACCGCCCCTAACAGGCGGTGGAACCGCTTGAGCTCGGTCTCCGAGCTCTGCCAGGCGGTGCAACTACCCCTGTCAGGCGGTGGCACTGCCCAGAGGCTTAGTCTCCGAGCTGCCAAGCGGTTGTACTGCCCTAGTCAAGAGGTGGTACCGCCAGGACCCCAAAAATCCCGGAGATGACATTGTTGAGCTCCAAATTCAAACTAGTTTGGAGCCTCTAAATACCCCTCCCATCCCTCGGCAAAACACACAAGCATAGAGAGATTAAAAGAGAGAAAACACTGCTGTAATATCTAGAATTTCCCTCCTCTAGCTTAAGTGTTAGAATTCTGTTTAAGAAAGGAGAGTGAGTGCTTGTAAGGGTTGTCTCCTAAAACCGGCAAAAGGAGAAAATGGGTGTAAGAAGGAGGTTGATTTTTGCCTAGTAAAGGAAGATCGTTAGTGGATGCTGGTGGCCTCGACAGAAGAGGAATCAGATGAGTGAATGTAGGTCACGATTGACCGAACCACTATAAACTCTTGTCTTCTCTAGTTTGCATTTATTCTTGCTGCTTACCTTACTGCAAACCTCCATATGTGCTTTACTTCCTCATTACTTTTGCTACACTCATTTACGAACTCACTTTCAAGTTAAGTTTCTGAAAACGGTTTTATGTCGGAAACGATTTCATCGTACGAACATAGTTTTAAACGTCGAAAATTTTTCACTGCACTAATTCACCCCCCCTCTTAGTGCTCTTGATCCTAACAAGAAGTTGGCAATGATTATAATTGGCTTATATGGATCTGATGAGTGTACTATGACAACTCTCGCTTAAGCATTTTGGTCCATGGTTGAAGGACCAAAATGGAGTTATTGGCTAGTTGGCTTATCAAACTTAGGTCGTGACATTTGATATTAGAGTCGATGTAGCATTTGGGTAGGGTGAGAGGGCTCGAGTAGGAAAGGGCTACCTGTGGATGGAGTCAGAGAACTCATCACAGTGTGGACGGAGTTAAACCTCACATGCATTATGCTAGGGTTCGATCTGGGCTATATTGGGCCTTGACGAGGAGAATCGAGTTGTAAGGGTAGTTGATCTTCGTCCATTCAAGTTAAATTTATCTTTACAAAACAGTTTTTGTCAGAATCAATTTTTCATCAAACGAAGAAATATCAAAACCAGTGATTTTTCTACTGTACTAATTCTCTTTTCGGCTTTCAGGAGGGTCATTCTCTCATTTGTCCTCCCATGTTTAATGGGACAAACTACACTTGGAAAACTCGAATAAGAGTTTTCTTGCTTTCTATGGATTTAAACTTATGGAATATCGTTGAAAACGATTTTAAAAAGTCTTCTACTCCAATGAAAGAATAGAATGATTTGGAGAAGAAAACGTTTTCTTTAAATGCTAGAGTTATGAATGCTCTATTTTGCGCCTTAGACAAAACTGAATTCAATCGAGTTTCTATTTGTGAAATGACTTTCGATATTTGGCACACTCTTGAAATCACACACGAAGGCACTAGTAGTTAAAGACTCTAAAATAAATAGTTTGATGCATAATTTTGAATTATTTCGTATAAAGCCAAGCGAGACTATTGGAGATATGTACACTCGTTTTACGGATGTCGTCAATAGTCTAAAAGCTCTTGGTAAAAGTTTTTCGAATCTTGAACTTGTGAATAAAGTTTTACGATCACTTTCTAAAATTTGGGATTCTAAAGTAACAACAATACAAGAATCAAAGGACTTGAACTATTTTCCGATTGAATAACTTATTGGGTCTTTGATGACCTATGAAATGACTTATGTGGTACTTGAACTTGAGTTCAACCTTCTAAAGAATAGTAAAGATTTGTCACTTAGAATAAATGAAGACCACTCGAGTGAAAGCTCAAGTGATGATGAACTCGAACTTCTCACTATAAAATTTAAAAGGTTCATTAAACAAGAATTAAAAAATAAAAATAAACTTAAAAAAAAGTTGCCAAATAAGAAGAGAGCACTTGTTGCTTAAAACGAACCGAGTTCATCCAAAGATAAAGAACAAATCGACAAAGGCGAGGTGGCAAACTATGCCTTAACGACTTTCGATAACAAGATAACCAAAACCTTTTTGCCTTATTTCAAAATTACTTGATGCTTTTTTATGAGTTATTTTTAAATTAGTTAGTAAATATAAAATATATATCATGTTTTTTTTCTAGCTACTTTTGAAAATGATAATGATAATTATATGTTTTATGAAAATATAACAAAATATTAGATTTAAATCTAATAATTTATCTTATGTATGTTTTTAAGAAAATAAAAAATAATGTGTATCTAAATTGATGATTTTCGATTTTGATTGAAAATGCTTTATGAAATCATGTTTGTTGATATCATGCTTAATGAGTTTATAGTTTAAAATTGTGCATGTTATATTTTGAAAACTTGAAACCATATTTTGATATCATACCTAAAGTAGTGATGCATAATGATCATTCTTAATAAGTTTATATTTTAAAATTATACATGATGATTTTTGTGATTCAAGGCTTATTGATCTTTGTCGTAATGAAAGTTGCTTTTTCGGTTTTAAACAAGATGGATGGTTTTCATATGAAAAACTTGAGCATATTTATATGAAATATAAAATAAAATACATAAAAAGGAAAAATGTATGATCATTGGAATTAAAATGACAAATAAAATCTCTTGTTTAAAGAAACCATATGTTTAATGTGTCATATTTTTGGTCATGATGATGAAATTTATTTATTTTTGGTCTTAAACAATGATGCATCTTTTTATTTAACATAAAAAAGATAAAGGCATACTTGTATGAAACAAACAACTTAAAATGAAACATCTCTATCTTATTGATTTTTCAATAAAAGATTTATGAATCTATGTATATTATGCTTTTGTGAATCTCTTGGACTATGAAAAATGAATTTGAATGAGTTTTATCGAAATCATAATTTCTTGAGATTTATAACATGAAATCTTTTATGAATCAAGATCTCTTATTTGATCTCTTATGTTTCTCTTTGCCATTTACTAAAGAGGAAAATAATCCAATTCATGATTTTGATTTCTCGATATTTGATACTTGAAATCTTTCTATGAATTAAGATAATTTTCTCCTTGTTTCTTTTTGCTATTCACCAAAAAAAAGGGAGACTTATCCTAACAAACCATGATATGCTACTGGATATCTTGAGAATTTATGACTTAAGTTTTGTTATACATTTCTTCCCTTCTTCCTTCTTGTTTACAATGATAAAAGGGAGAAAGAAAATCGCTAGCATCTCACGGGATTGATAAATCAATTAATGTTATTTTGAATCTCTTATGATTTTGATGATTTGATGATTTGAATCTAAATAAGAATTTTCCAATCGAATCATGAACCTTCTCTTGATTTCTTAACTTGAGATTTTCTTTTATGAATCAAGATTTCTTACTCTTTATTTTCATATAATTCTTGCATTTTGTTTAAGAGAAAACTTTCTATATGAATCATATCATTTGGTATTCACATGATCTTATCTTCCATGATATTATTTTTATAATTCCTTGTATTCATAAAGTATATCTCAACACCAAAATTCTCTTGATATTCTTCATGTGATAATATGAAATTATGCATGAAATACTCATGAATTTATGTTGATGAATACAAATGAGAAGTTCTGATCATACTGGTAGGATGTAATATAATTTGACATTTTGATACCATCATGATTTGAATTATTTATGATTTAGAATGATACATGCAATACTATGATTTGTTGCTAAAATGATGCATTATGAATGCTTGAGTATCATGTATAATATGCCCATGGTGATGATTTATTTTTGGTATCATGCATGAAGTAAAGATGAAATGTAAGGTTTTGAAATTGTGCACATTTTAATTTGAAACTATAATGATGCACAAATATACTGAAATAAGATTTATACTTTACCTTTGTCATGATTTTAAAATTATTGTAAAGGAAAAATAATTATAAAATTATTTTATTCCCTTCTTTTTGACAATGATAAAGGGGGAGAAAGAACTAGCTTGCATGTTCTAAAATGATGTAAAATTTGTTAGCTTGCTTGATGTAAAACTTGCTATCTTACTAACTTGCACATCCTATGTAGAAGCAAAATTACTAATTTGCACTTCTCAATAGAGAAGAAAGAACTTGCTATCTTGAACATTACCAAAAATTGCTAGCTTACCTCTCTTAAGAAGCAAAAGTACAAACTTTTCAATCTTGCACATCTTTAAAATTATTGATGATTTGGTGATTCGGGATATTGTAGAGTGATAAACAATTTGCTAGTATGTTACAAAACTTGCATATCTCTAAAATTTGCTAGTTGCACTTCTCCTTTTTATTGATGACAAAGGAGGAGAAGTTATGTTAATGATCATGCATGGAATGATGTATTGAAAATTTGATTATGTATGATTTTATGATCACATATTGTAAATATTCATGATGAAATATTACTTTGACTTGAATTCAATTTGAATTCAATATTCTATCAATATAGCATATTGATAAGGGGAGTTAAGGTTAATTCCATCATCAATTGGTTGTCATCATAAAAAAGGGAGAGATTGTTGAATCTCGGATTTTGATGATGAAACCAATTGATATTTTTATGATTTGATCTACATTTTGAGTGACGTAGGAAGCTTCGATTGGACGTCGAGCAGGAGGATCGGTCGACGTATCGGTAGAAGGCTTCGAGCCATGAGTTCAGGCATTGGGCCAAGAAGAATGAAAATTATGCCAAGGAAATCAGAGTTGTGGAGGTCAACTGACCGATTGGGTAATAGGCCGTAAGAAAGGACGATGCGTCGAAGAATTAGACGAAGTGTCGATGAACCAATGACATGCCGAACAACATGATTCAAGCTTTGTAATAATTGTCTAGATCGAAGTATATTTTAAGTGTATAAGATTAACTATGATAGCAAGGCATAAAGCAAAATGAAGTCCCAGAGTCAAGAACGAGACTTTGTTGGGAGTTCGAGAGTTCGTTGGAAGTCCAAACGTTTATCGGAAGTTTTGTCGGAACTAATCGAGAAGTCCAAGAGCTTGCTAGAGAAGCTGGTCGAAACTTGTCAAGAAGATCATCGTGAAGTCCAGGAGCTTACCGGGAGTCCACTGGAATATTGTCGAGAGATCATCGAAAGTTTATCGGAAGATCGTTAGAAGTTCATCGTAAGAAACCTAGACTTACGGACTTGTTTAGCTTAGTAAATATTTTAAAATTCATAGTTAGCATATAATTGAGTTAGAATTAGGCCAACTCAATTAGGAGCCAATTGAGCCAAGTTTGGGTTGTGTTGGGCCAAGTGAAAAGGCCCAAATAGTGACCCAACAGGTGGAACCAACGTGGCACAATCTCCGAGACTATGTCAAGCGGTGGTACTGCCAGTCTAGGTGGTGGTACCACCCAGACTCAGTCTCCGAGACTATTACGCAGTGGTACCGCCAGTCTGGGTGGTGGTACCACCCATACCCTAAAATTTCGGGGATTTGAATTTTTGCTACATGTTTTGAAGCCATTTTGGGTCTATAAATACCCCAGCTATTCCTGAATAGAATAGTAAGAAAAGTAAATAAAAACTCTATATTTTTAGAGTTGAAAACCCTTATAAAGTATAGAGTCCCTCCTCCTAAAGTTTAGAGACCATTCTAAGGGAGAGTATGAGGGAAGCTTTGTAAAAGGGGGTATAAAGGTTCTCACCTGAACCTGTTAAAAGGAGAATTGAGTTGTAAGGGTAGTTGATCTTCACTCATTGAAGGAAGATCATTAGTGGATGTCGGTGGCCTCGATAGAAGGGGAATCGGTGGAGTAGATGTAGGTTATGACGGCCGAACCACTATAAAACTCAGTTTGCATTTATTTTAAGCTCTTTACTTACATTGTAAACTGTTGAATCTCGGATTTTGATGATGACATTAATTGTCATTTGTTATATAATCCATATGTTGAGATAAGTGTGCAGGATTAACTACGATGAAAGTAAGACATGCAGCAGGAGTTGAGCCGAAGTCAAAGACTATGATCACGTTGGGAGTTCGAGAGCTCGACGAAAGTCCGGACGGTCGTCGGAGGTTCTACGGGAAAAAATCCGAGAAGTCCAGGAGCTTGCCAAAAGAAGCTCGTCGGAACTCGCCGAGTGGATCGTCGCAAGTCCAGGAGTTTGCCGGAAGTCCGCAGGAGCGTCACCGAGGGTTCATCGGATGATTGACGGAAGCTCACCGGAAGAAGCGATTGACGCACTGGAGCAAGTTACAGTAAATGTCTTAAGAAATTCGTAGTTAGCACGATGATTAAGTTAGAAATGGGAGGTGATCCTATTAACTTAATCTTGGGGCAATTGGGCCCTTGACAGACCCAAATTAGGCCGAATGGATCAGCCCATTCGGACCCATATTACTTGGCCAGAGGTGGCACCGCCTGGGTCGGCGGTGGCATTGCCAGGGCTCGGTCTCCGAGCTCTGGCTGGGTGGTGCAACCGCCTCTGATAGAGGTGCAACCGCTTGAGCTCGGTCTCCGAGCTCTGGCTAGGTGGTGCAACCGCCCCAGTCAGGCGGTGGCACCGCCTGAACTCGGTCACCGAGCTTTGGCATGAGGTGCAACCACCCTTGTTAGGCGGTGGCACTGCCTAGAGGCTCAGTCTCCGAGCTCTGCTAGGCGGTGCAACCGCTAGACCCCGGAATTCCAGGAGATGACAGTTTTGAGCTCCAAATTCAAACTAGTTTGGGGCCTATATATACCCCACCCTTTCCTGCATGAAAGGGCACCGAAAATCCAATCTTACTTGTGATTTTTAGAGCTCAAAAGTGTTGTAAAGGCTAGAAGTCCTCCTCCCTCTTTTCTTCCAAGTTTTCATCTTTCAAGAGAGGAGAGAAATTTTGTAAGGGTTGTCTCCTAAGCCCGTCAAAAGGAGTGAATATGTAAAAGGATGGTTGGCCTTCGCCTATTGAAGGAAGACCTCTAGTGGACGTCGGTGACCTCGTCGGAGGAGGAAGCCAAAAGTAGATATAGGTCAAGATTGACCGAACCACTTTAAAATTGCGGTGCTCTCTGGTTTGCATTTATTCTTGCTGCTTACCTTATTGCAAACCTCCATATGTGCTTTACTTCCTCTTTACTTTTGCTGCACTCTTTTATGAACTCACTTTCAAGTTAAGTTTCCGAAAATGGTTTTACGTCGGAAATCGATTTTATCGTACAAACATCATATTTCAGTTTGCATTCCGATTTCTATCTTAACTGCAAACTTCCTGCCTTACTTTACTTCAAATATATTTCAGTAAGCTTTCAAAGTTATTATCTGCACGAAACGACTTTTGTGTCGGAATCAGATTTTAACGTACGAACGCAGTTTTAATCGTCGAAAGTTTTCCGCTGCACTAATTCACCCCCCCTTCTTAGTGCTCTTGATCCTAACATAAACTGCTTTACTTGCTTTACCTTCTCAATATACTCTTTTGTACGCTCTTAGGTTAAATTTATCTTTATAAAATGATTTTCGTCAGAATCAATTTTTCATCGTACGAAGAAATATCAAAAACAGTGATTTTTCTACTGCACTAATTCACCCCCCCCACTCTCAATGCCAACTCATTCCTAACATTCGGATGTACTCGATTTGTCACAAGTCACCTTGAGTGTCTTCTTCTTCTTTGGCAACCTCTTCTTTTTAAGTTTATTTTTATTTTTTATTCTTGTTTTATGAACTTTTTAAACTTTATTGTTAGGAGATCAAGTTCGTCATCACTTGAGCTTTCACTCTAGTAGTCTTCTTTTATTCTAAGTGCAAAATCCTTTTTGTTCTTAGGAAGGTTATTCTCAAGTTTATTATATGCCACATAAGTCATTTCGTAGGTCTTCAAAGACCCGATTAGTTCTTCAAGTATAAACTTGTTGAAGTCTTTTGCCTCTTGTATTGCAGTTACTTTTGAATCCGAATTTTGAGAAAGAGATTGTAAAACTTTATTAACAAGTTCAAGATTCAAAAAATATTTGTCAAGAGCTTTTAAACTATCGACGACATCCTTAAAACTAGTGTATATGTCAATAATAGTTTCGCTTGACTTAATATAAAATAATTCAAAATCATATATCAAAAAATTAACTTTATAATCTTTAACTCTACTTGTGCCTTCATGTGTGATTTTAAGTGTGTGCTAAATCTCATACATAGTTTCGTAAATAGAAACCTGGTTAAATTCATTTTTATCTAGAGCATAAAACAAAGCGTTCATCACTTTAGCATTCAAAGAAATTTTTTTTTTCTCAAAGTCATTCCTTTCATTCTAAATTTTAGACGGGGTTTGAAAACCAAGTTCAATAATATTCCATAAAACAAAGCGTTCATCACTTTAGCATTCAAAGAAATTTTTTTTTTCTCAAAGTCATTCCTTTCATTCTAAATTTTAGACGGGGTTTGAAAACCAAGTTCAATAATATTCCATAAATCAAAGTTCAAAGAAGGCAAGAAAACTCTCATTCTAATTTTCTAATAAGTGTAGTCCATTCCATTAAACATAGGTGGACAAGTGATAGAAAGACTCTTTTGAAATCCGATAAAAGCCATTTCTCTTGAGTGTTAAACCAAATGAGAAAAACATGGCTTTGATACCAACTAGGGGGGGGGGGGGGGGGTGAATTAGTGTTGTCGATAAAATCACGTCAATTCAAAATCTCATTTGATAAAATTGATATCGGAAAGCGTTTGACTTGAAAGCGCATTCGTAAGTGTAGTGAAAGTAATACGGAAGTAAATCAGTTTGCAATATGAGAATAATAATGAAAAGTAAAACATAAATGCAAATCAAGTTTATAGTAGTTCGATCGTCGTGACTTATGTCCACTCCCGATTCCTCTTTTGTTGAGGCCACCGGTATCCACTAATGGTCTTCCTTCAATGGGCAAGGACCAACTACCCTTACAACTCTATTCTCCTTTTGACAGACTCAAGAGAGAACATTTACAACCCCACTCACTTGTTTCTTAAATAGAAATCAACACTTAGACTAGATGAGGAGAACTCTCACAAGATTATAATAGAGTTTTTCCTTGTTTATGTTCTCAGTTCTTGTGTATACTAAACAGGGATGAGAGGGGTATTTATAGGCCCCAAATGGATTCAAACTTAGAGCCAAAACTAATCTAATCCCAGGTCTTCGGGGTTATGGCGGTACCACCGCCTGTGTTGGGTGATACTATTGCCTACAGCACTGACACTAGGTGGTACCACTGCCTGACACAATTTGGGAGACTGTGTCTGGGTGGTACCACCACCCAAACTACCGGTACCACTGCCTGACACTGGGCAGTACCATTGCCTAGTTTGGTAGTGCTACCGCCTAACACAGTCTTGGAAACTATGTCTTAGAGACTAAGCCTCTGGTAGTGCCACCGTCTAACCCAACTTTTGGGTCATTGATTGAGCCTTTCTCTTAGCCCAAAACAGTCCCAACATAGGTCCAATTGGCCCATAATTGAGTTGGCTAAATTACATTCTAAACCAACCCAATTACAACTAAAACTAATTCAATCTAGATAATTATTACAAAGCATTAATCAAATGTTGTTTGGCATATCACTGGTTCATCGGCGCTTCGTCCAATTCTTCAGCGTATCGTCCTCTTTTATGGCCTTTTGTCCAATCGATATGTTGACCTTTGTAACTCAGATCTCCTTAGCGTAATATTTGCTCTTCTAGGCCCGATGCCCGAACTCATGGCATGTAGCCTTCTACCGACATGTCGACCAATCCTCCGGCTCAACGTCCAATCTTCTGACATGTTCCACTTCGGCTCAACATTGATTCTTCTAACTTTAATAGTCTCTTCATTATCAAAGCTAGTCCTACGTCACTTAAAACATAGATTAAATCATAAACGCTATCAATTAGTTTCATCATTATGAGATTCAATAATTGGATCTCATCCACAAGATCCAATGATTTAGGAGCTTATTGGATATCCTATAAGATAGGGGCTCTAGCAGATATCTCATATCTGAACCTCTATTCGTCATAATACTTACCATATGTATGACCCTTTAGGCCCAATATCGAGCTGGTCATGAGTCATACATGTTAGAACTCCTTCTGGCTCAATGAATTATTATCTACATAATAATTTACTCGACTCATCAACAATGGACGTACTAGGCCACTACGTTGTAGTCCCCAAATAATATAGGGGAATCTAATCCATTAGACTTATCTATCCTCAATTATCGTATATTTATAGTCCCTCATCTATCTAATACCCTAGAGATTATATACTGGGCATGGTACTGTCAGGTCCATACAGTTTCTACTCGAGTCTCACTCTAATAGGATTCTCCCGAAGAACTCTTTCTCTCTCAATTCGAATGACCTTGGCTAGGGATTTGTCTGAGAAAGAATACATGGGATATTCCTCTCATGACATTGAGAGTAGATAATCCTCTATCGATACTCAATAGCCATCGTAAGATTGGCTACCACTCCCGATGACCAACTATGCTAGATCTGGAACTTTTAAGGCTATAAATCCGATATTAAAGAGTGGAGTGGTCATATAGGACATCCTTGGTGTTTGAAGTCTAAGGGCTAAATATACCACTAGGACAACGAAATTGCTATATGACAATAAGTCATCATCAACCATCCAACATTCCATGAGCGGAACAATCAGTGAACTTATTCTCCAATGAGTACCTACACTATATCCCTAGTGTGCCGACACGAGTAGTTGTGAAACCAGCCATCTCCATCATATGTACAAGTATATAGTACACCAGTCTGTCTGGTTATCTCGATATCCCTCTCGAGTAACCTATAACTGAGATTATTTAGGATATATGTTTAAAGGTGAATCAGTCTCATTATCGTGATCTCATTACAATTTGATTCTCATTGCACAGATTCATATATATCACAATATATATTTATGCAACAGACAATATAAAGTGATAAAATATCAAATAATATAATAAAAAAAAAGAATGTGTATTATGTCACACGTGCCATCACTCACGTGATTGACTTAGAAGGCACCTATGACTAACAATCTCTCATTTGACCTAGAGCCAATCACCTATGTGTCTGATCCTCATCAGATTCCTATGATGCTCAAAGGTAATCTAAGATAATAGCTTTGTTAGTGGATCTACGATGTTATCTTTGGATATAACTCTTTCCACTCCTATATCTCCTTGGGCCATGATCTCTCTGATTAGGTAGAACCTCCTTAGAATGTGCTTAGACTTTTGATGAGACCTAGGTTCCTTCGCTTGAGCAATCGCTCTATTATTATCGTAATATAAGGGAATCTACTCCTCGCTACTCAGCACAACTCTCAGATCTATGATGAACTTCTTCATCCAGACTCTCTTCTTTGCTACCTCTACTACAGCAATGTAATTCGCTACTATTGTCAAGTCAGCAATTGATACCGGGGGGTAATGCAGAATGAATTTCGAAAGAAAGCTGATAGTAGAAATGGAATGAACTCACGATAAAACTTTAACAATATCGAAAAGAAAGCTCACCACCAAGTTTAAAATTATAAAGGGATACAAAAAAATCACCACCCTAAGGATAAAAAACAAGGATACATAACTAAAAATAAAAGACTCACTACTCAAGAACGTATCCAAGAGATACAAAGTTTAAGGGGGCACTCGAAGAGAGCTTCTGTTAATATCATCAGTTTATCTAAAGTTCTTTCTAACCCCTAAACACCAAAATAAGTACTAGTGCATAAAACAACCCTTCTAAAATAGGGAATTTTGAAATTAAGTGTTCTATAACTAGTAAATAACTTCTTTAATGCATTATTTGGTCAAAAGCACTTTGAAATAGCTATAACTTTATCTAAAGAATGTACTCATGAGCTGTCATATTCGAGTTGGCTTAGTTGAAAACTATGAGGCAACATTGTGCGCTAAAAAATATACCATAACATCATCAAGTTTCATATGAGCAGATTGTAGCAAATTAAGCACTCCTATATCAATCTCCCTTGGTTGAAATAGACTTATCTTAAGTCCTTGTTTGTTTCATCAACATAATTATGAAAATGACTTAAATCAGCCATATTAAATGTTGGAAACATTCGGTAATCTTCAGGTAGCTCAATCTTATAAGCATTTTTACCAATCCTCTTAAGCATCTTGAATGGACCATCAGCCTTTGGTTTCAATTTTTTAAATTTACTCGGTGGAAACCTCTCCCTCCTTAGATGAATCCAGTCCAAATCACCTATATTAAACTCCATATGTTTTCTATGTTTGTTGATATCTTGCATGTACCTCTCATTTTGCTTTTCTATGGTTGCTTTAATACTCTCATGCAGCTTTTTTATTTTCTTAACTCTCTCATCAGAATCTCCACTAAATTGCTTAGTTATAGAATGAGGGACCAAGTCCAAAGGACTAGTAGGATTAGTACCATAAACAACTTTAAAAGAACTCTTACCAGTGCTATGGTGCATGGAATGATTGTAGGCAAACTCAATCTGTGGAAGAGTGAGATCACATTGCTTAATATTCTTGCCAACATAACTTCTAAGTAAGTTTCCCAAGCTTCTGTTCATTACCTCAGTTTGTCCATCGGTTTGTGGATGATGTGAGATGTTGAAATTCAAAGAAGTATCCAACTTCCTCCAAAAATGACTAAGAAATTTAGAGTCTTGATCAGACACCATAGTCTTGGAATACCATATAATTTAATAATTTTCTTCAAATATAAATCAACAATATGAGATACATTTTTTGATTTATTACAGGAAACAAAGTGAGACATTTTTGAAAATCTATTAACAACAACCATGATAGAATCCTTGTTTATTTGAGTTCTTAGCCGCCACAAAACGAAATTAAGACTTACATCCTCCAATGGAGTGTAAAAACTAGAATTTTGACTTTTTGTTTTTGCCAAATGACACACTCGACATTACTTTATATGTCTCTCCGCATCTTTAAACATCTTAGGCCAATAGAAATTTGATGGAACAAAAGCTAGAGTCTTGTCTCTATCGAAATGTCTTCCCAAAACACCACCATAAGCTTCAGCTAGAATTACTTGTCTCAAAGAACAAATTGGAACACATAATGCATTAGCTCAAAAAAGAAAACCACCGAAGATAGAAAATTATTGAAAGGCACCTGATTTGCAATTCTTCCATATTGAGCCTAATTCCACATCATTCTCACAGAGATCTTCGAATGTATCAAATCCAACCACTTTAACTTTCATTGCTGATAATAAAGAATGCTTTATGCTTAATGCATCAGCAACTATGTTTTAAATACTAGATTTGTGATTAATTATAAAATTATAAGATTGTAAGAACTCTACCCAAGCTGCATACCTCTTGTTTAGCTTTTGCTGATGATTAATGAACTTTAATGCCTCATGATCAGAATATAGGATAAATAGCTTGGCAAGAAGAAACTTACTCCAATAAGATAAACTCGATAAATGACATAAAACTCCTTGTCATAGGTAGAATATTTTCTTCTTGTATCATTCAGCTTCTCGATAAAAAAATCAATGGACTTTTTGTTTTGACTTAAAACAACACTAATTCCCATATTAGATACATCACATTCAACTTCAAACACCTTATTAAAAGTAGGTAGTTCTAAGATAGGAGCTTCAGTTATATTTCCCTTTAAAAGCTCAAACGCATCATTAGCCTCACTAGTCCATTTGAATTTATCACATTTTAGGCATTCGGTGATTGGAGCGACAATAGAGTAGAAACCCTTATTGAATCTTATGTAAAAGGAAGTTAAGCCATGGAAACTCCTAGCATCATGGAATGAAGTAGGTGTTGGCTAATTGAGAATAGCTTCTATGTTGCTTTGATCTATTATGATTCCATTTTTTGAAAGAATATACCCCCAAAACACCACACTATGAGTAAAAAAATCATACTTTTTCATATTAGCATAAAGATTTTGCTATCTTAAAATAAAAAATATCTCTTTAAGATGATTCGTATGCTCATCTTCACTTTTATTATACACCAATATTGTTAGTCATAGGTGCCCTACAAGCCAATCACATGAGTGATGACACGTGTGACTTGACACACAATATTTTTACTTATTATTATTTGGTATTTTATCACTTTATATTGTTTGTTGCTTGAATATATTGTAATGTCCATAGATCTGTGTAATGGGAATCAGACCATGACGAGATCACGATAATAAGATCGATTCACCTTTAAACACAAATCATAAATAATCTTGATCATAGGTTACTCAAGAGGGACATCGAGATAACCGGATATGTTAGTGTACTATATACCCATCCATATGATGGATGTAGCTGGTCTCATAGCTACTAGTGTGGGGACACTAGGGATACAATGCAGGTGCTCATTGGAGAATGAGTTCACTGATTGATCTGCTTACGAAATGCTAGATGGTTGATGATGCCTTATTGTCAGACAACGATTCTGTAGTCCTAGTGGTGTATATGGTCCTTAGACTTGAAACACCAAGGATGTCTTGTGTGAGTACTCCATTCTTTGATACTAGACTTATAGGTCTGAAGGTTCTAGATCTAGCATAACCGGTCATTAGAAGTGTTAGCCAACCTTACGAGGACTATTGAGTGTCGATAGAGGATCATCCACTCTTAGTGTCATGAGAAGAATATCCCATGTGTTCTTGCTCAGACAAATCCCTAGTAAGAGTCATTCAGATTGAGAAAGAAATAGTTCTTCAAGAGAATTCGATTAGAGCGAGACTCGAGTATAAATTGTATGGTCCTGACAGTACCAAGCCCGGTATATAGTCTCTAGGATATTAGATGGATGAGAGATTATATGTATATGATAATTGAAGATAGATAGGTCCAATGGATTGGATTCCTCTGTATCGTCCGATAGAGTACCCCATCCTCTTGAGAGATATATGAGATATATTAAAGGAGAGGATATTGAGGATATTGATCCTTAGACCTAGAGGAGGTTATTATGAGTATAGACTCCGAGAAGTGGCAAGAGGTCATGAATTCTGATATGGATCCATGTACTCTAACAAGGTTTGGAACTTAGTTGATGTACCCGAGGGTATTGTACCCATTAGTTACAAATGGATCTTCAAGAAGAAGATCGGAGTAAATGGAAAGGTAGAGACCTATAAAGCAAGGTTAGTGGCTAAGGGGTATCGTCAAAGGCAAGATGTTTACTATGACGAAACATTCTCATCCATAGCCATAGTAAAATCCATCTGAATTCTATTGGCTATTACATCATACTATGATTATAAGATCTAACAAATGGATGTAAAATCTGCATTCCTCAATGGCAACCTCAAGGTGAAGGTGTATATGATACAGCCTGAGGGATTCGTTTCCAAAAAAAATGTTAGGATCCTTTTATTTTCTATACTTTCCTTTTATTTTCTATATATTTATTAAGTCTGTTTAGTTTAGCTAAAGTCGGAACTCTATAAATAAGGATATAACTGCTTCTTTTCGATCATATATGAAAAATATTATTCTGTCTTTTGACAAACCCTAGGAGGCCGATCCCCTCGAAGTGATCATCCCCTTTCTCTTCTTCTTTTTTACGATAAGACTTTAGGGTCTTATCATTTGGTATCAGAGCGGTGATCCTTGGCGTTCTCGCTGCAACGTAACAAAAAAAAAAGAAAAGGGTTGTTACCCCGGCGGTTGCCCCCCTCCTCACGGCTACCGAAACAGGGCAACTCACTGCTGCTGCCCTCCTCCAGCACTCCTCTTCCCCTTGAGTGCCATCATTGCCCAGCCGACCCATCACCGTTGTGGGCCACCGTGCAACGACCGTCGCTCGCCTCCCGGCCACCGCCGCTCCACCTTGCTCTGCATCTAACCGAAACAGAGTACACTTGCTCTGCCCTTATTTTTAGCTGTGCCACAACCGCGTGGGTTCCCTTACTACTGCCGACTGTCACCATCGTCACTGCTATTGCCAGCCACTGTGTAGATGCCCTTGACTAGACATTAGAAACAAGAACTGGGGATTACTGACTTACAATCGTATGCAATGGCTACCGATAACTCAGTGAAGGCACAAATGCAAGCATTGGAAACCATAATTGAAAATCGACTACAAGAAATTCTTCATGATTTCAAAAAGAGCTTGTTGGAGCACTTTAGCGGGTTTCAACAAGATGGGAGCTCAAGTTCTACGCTAAACAGATCGAGAGATGCAGGAAAAGGGTCCTAGGATGGTGACACACACTATCCACGTATCAGGGTAGAATTTCCACGATGGGAAGATAGGGATCCAACTAGTTGGATCTCTAGGGCGAAATTTTTTTTTCGTTTTCACAGAACCCTAGAAGAATCCAAGGTAGAAGTGGCCTCAATCCAGCTCGATGGAGATGCAATCCAGTGGTATGATTGGTACGAAACTTGCCATGGAATTTCTTCGTGGGAGTAGTTTAAAAGAGGACTTCTTGTTCGCTTTGGCCATCCGAATATGAGAATGTTGATGGCCAACTCGCCAAAATTCGTCAGACTTCTATAGTGTTAGAATATCAGAGTAGATTTGAAAGATTGTCCAACCAAGCTAGAGATTGGTCAGAACGATAACTTCTGGGTACATTTATTGAAGGACTTATTCCCGAGATCCGGTGCGAGGTTAAGGCTCGTCAACCCCACACTATGATGGCTGCGGTTTCATTTGTACGCCTACATGAAAAAAAAATCAGTGTGGAATATCGTCGAAACAGAGGTGCCAATAAACAGGTGATTAGCAGGCAACCTACCTTATCTACTCCTAGTCAAAACCATAACACTAGTAGACTAACCCGAGAGGAACTCAAAGAAAGGTTAGCGAAAGGTTTGTGCTGGCATTGCAATGAAAAGTGGAGTAAGGAGCATCGATGCAAACAAGGAAGACTTTTGATGATTGAACCGATCGAGGATGAACCGTAAGTATAAGTATCGGATTCCGATCATGAAGAAGTGGAAACTAATGATGATGTTGAAGCTGTCACACATACAGTGCATGCATTGGCTGGCTATTCTAATCCACAAACTATGAAAATTGGGGGAACTCTGAAACACCAGTCTATCACTGTTTTGATTGATACGAGTAGCACTAATAATTTTATAGATAGAAAAGTTGCAGCCCGATTAGCTTACCACATCGAATGTTATGACAAATTTGAAGTCAAGGTCGCCGATGGACGAATTTTAACTTGTGACGGCAAGTGCTCAAAGATAAAATTAATTTTCTAAGGTCAAGAATTATTTATGGATTTCTTTTTGTTACCTTTGGAAGACTATGAAGTGGTGCTCGGAATTGAATGGCTATCAACCCTAGGTGATGTCTCCTGGAATTTTTCTAAACTGATTATGAAGTTCTTTATTAATGGAAGATAGGTGACTCTCAAAGGAAGACGTGGAGGTAAGGTTACAACTATCACTAGCCATCGAATGGAGCGGGTCCTTCGGAAGACACACACCGGATTTTTGATGCAATTCCATAACATTGAAAAGGAAATGACAGTGAACATTCCGGCTAGAAATATTGAATCATTACTAACAGAGTTTGCAGATATATTTGCAGAGCCACACGGACTTCCACCTCTTAGATGTCATGATCATCAGATTCCACTATTACCCGAGAAGGCACCAACCAATGTCCGACCCTATAGATATCCACATTTCCAAAAGGCAAATATAGAGAGGATTGTCATAGAGATGCTCAAAACAGGAGTTATACGAGCTAGTGTTAGCCCATATTCTTCCCCAGTCTTACTAGTCAGAAAGAAGGATGGCTCATGGCGGATGTGTGTCGACTATCGAGCACTTAACAACATTACAGTGAAAGATAAATATCCTATTCCAGTAGTGGATGAACTGTTGGACGAATTGGGAGGAGCTCAGGTCTTCACTAAATTGGATCTACGATCGGGCTATCATCAAATCAGAGTACATGAAAGGGATGTTCAGAAAACTGCCTTCAGGACACATAATGGCCATTACGAGTTTCTAGTAATGCCTTTTGGGTTAACCAATGCACCCTCTACCTTCCAGAGTTTAATAAATGATATATTTCAGGCTCATCTCCGTAAGTTTGTTTTGGTTTTCTTTGATGATATTTTAATATACAGTCATTCCCTATAAAGTCATTTATTATATTTATGAATTATCTTTAATATTCTTCGTGAGCATGGTCTTTTTGTCAAGAAATCCAAGTGCAGTTTTGGGCAACCTGAGGTTGAGTACCTCGGCCATATCATATCTCAAAAGGGTGTTGCAGTTGATCCTTCAAAAATCCAAGTGATGATAGACTGACCAATTCCAAAGTCAATCAAAGCTTTAAGGGGGTTCTTGGGACTAACAGGCTATTATCGAAAGTTTGTGAAGAATTATGGCAAAATTAGTACCCCCTTGATGTCACTTCTAAAGAAAAATGCATTCAGATGGTCAAAAGAGGCAACTCAAGCATTTCAATTATTGACAACTGCAATGACTACTACACCCGTGCTGGCTTTGCCCAATTTTAATATGATGTTTGTGATTGAATCTGATGCTTCTGGAGCTGGAATAGGAGCTATATTAATGCAGGAAGGTCGGCCTATCGCTTATGCAAGTAAGGCTCTTTCCCCTTCCCATTTGAGTTTATCTATTTATGACAAGGAGATGCTAGCCATAATACATGCAGTTACAAAATAGAGACCCTACCTAATTGGTCGACGGTTTCAAATATGCACTGATCACAAAAGCCTCAAATATTTTCTAGAGCAAAAGATTTCTTTTCCAAAGCAACAGAAATGGGTCACAAAGCTACTGGGATTCGATTATGAGATCATTTATAAAAAGGGGAGTGAGAATTTAGTAGCAGATGCCCTCTCACGCCTTCTAAAATAAGCTGAACTAGTAGCTATTTCTATTCCTATTTGTGAGACTTTGGAAGTTATCAGAAGGGAATGGTCAAATAATCCTGAGATCTAAAACATCATTAAAAAATTAGAAGAAGCCCTAGGTTCGGTCTCAAATTATAGTTGGGATTCGGTGGACTTGCGCTATAAAGGCTGAATAGTGGTTGCCCCACATTCTTATTGCCAAGCAATAATTCTGAAGGAGTTCCATTCATCACCAATTGTTGGTCACTCGGGATTTCTACGTACTTATAAGCGAGTTCGATAACTTTTTTACTAGAAAGGTATGAAAAAATTTATCAAGAAATTTGTTACTGAATGTGATGTTTGCCAACGTCACAAAAGTGAGACAGTAGCCACCCCAAGCTTACTACAACCCCTCCCTATTCCTGATGCTACTTGGACCGACATATCTATGGATTTCATTGACAGTCTCCCATCATCTCAAGGAAAGAGTACTATACTTATAGTCGTGGATAGACTTACAAAGTATGCGTATTTCTGTGCTTTACGACATCCTTATACTGCTGCAAGTGTTGCTCGTATTTTTGTGGAAAATATAGCTAAATTGCATGGGAGTCCTCGTTCCATTGTTAGTGACAGAGACAAGATTTTTACTAGCTCCTTCTGGACAGAACTTTTTCGTTTACAAGGTACTCAACTGAATATGAGCATTGCTTATCATTTGCAAATAGATGGGCAAACTGAAGTGGTAAATAGGTGCCTAGAAAATTACCTCTGATATTTTACTAGTGACAAGCCGAAGGAATGGGTCAAATGGCTTCCCTAGGCAGAGTGATGGTATAATACCTCTTACCATTCTTTAATTAAAATAACTCCATTTGAAGCAGCTTATGGCCAACCCCCACCTACAATTACAAAGTATGTACCCGGTTCTTCTAAAGTTGATCAAGTGGACAAGGAATTGATGGATAGAAATAAGATTATTCAGCTTTTAAAGGATAACCTCACAGCCGCACAAGCAAGAATGAAACAACAAGCTGATAAACACCAAAGTGAACGAGAATTTACTATGGGTGATTGGGTTTTCCTTCGTCTTCAACCCTACAAGCAAACTTCCATAAATGTCCGATCTTCCATGTAGCTATCTCATTGGTTTTTTGGGCCTTATAAGGTATTAGAACGCATTGGACCAGTGGCCTACCACTTGGATTTGCCTGCTAGCTCTAAAATACATCCAGTCTTTTATGTTGCATGCCTTAAAAGGAAATTGGGTGAAGATACAATAGTGCAGTGCCATTTGCTGGACACTTCTACTACTGGGGAAGTTCAAGCTCAACCACAAGTCATACTTGATCGACGAGTTGCAATGTACTGCAGATATCCTATAACTGAAGTGCTGGTGCAATGGGCCAACTTACCAAAGGAAGATGCCACTTGGGAGTCCTACAACATGCTAAAGGAGAAGTTTCCAGAATTTGATGCTGCTCAGCCTTGAGGACAAGGCTGAATTGAAGGAGGCAGGATTGTTAGGATCCTTTTATTTTCTGTGCTTTTCTTTTATTTTCTGCATATTTATTAAGTCTGTTTAGTTTAGCTAAAGTCGGAACTCTATAAATAGGGATGTAACTGTTTCTTTTCGATCATCTATGAAAAATATTATTATCTTTTGATAAACCCTAGGAGGCCGATCCCCTCGAAGCGATCAAGGAGGCCGATCCCCTCGAAGTGATCATCTCCTTTCTTTTCTTCTTTTTTACGATAAGACTTTAGGGTCTTATCAAAAAAGTCCAAATAAGGTGTGCAAATTGCTTAGGTCCATCTATAGACTGAAGCAAGTTTCCCAAAGTTAGAACATAAGATTTAATGAGGTGATCAGATCTTATGACTTCGTTAAGAATAAAGATGAACCTTGTGTGTACAGGAAGATAAGTGGGAGCACTATCACCTTATATGTGGATAACATCCTAAACATTATGAATGATATAGGAATGCTCTCCATAGTAAATGCTTGACTATCTAGACACTTCTCCATGAAGGACTTAGGGGAAGCATCCTATGTTGAATCTCGGATTTTTATGATGAAACTAATTGATTGAGTTTAGATGTTTAACTGCATTTTGAGTGATGCAGGTCTACTCGATCAGGATTAGACAGTTAACGCAGGAGGAATTGATGTTGCGCCGGAGGAGATCACATCAAGATATTGGATGCTAGAAGGCTTCGGACGTCGGGCATCGGGAAAAGGAGAGCGAAATTGCGCCAAGGATATCGGGGTTGCGGAGGTCAACCGTCGATTAGGCAACAAGCCGCAAGAGAGGACGATGCACCGATGAATCGGATGAAGCGCCAACCAATGACGTGTCGGACAACAGAATGTCAATTCGCGTTGTAATAATTGTCTAGATCGGAGTAGAGTTTTAGCTTGTGTGTGCAGGATTAACTACGATAACGACGAAGACATAAAGCAAAACAAAGTGTCGGAGTCAAGCACGAAGGATTCATTGCGAGTTTGAGAGTTCGACGGAAGTCCGAAGGTTCGTCGGGAATGCTGCCGGAACTAGCCGAGAATGAGTAGGGAGCTTGCCGAAGGGTTATTCAGAAGCTCACCGGAAGGTTCGTTGTAAGTTCGCGGAGCTCACCGAGAAAGATCAGAGCTTGCCGAAGAAGCTTGTTGGAACTCGTCAAGATCAAATCGTGAAGTCTAGGAGCTTGTCGGGAGTCCACAGAATGGTTTCCGAGAGTTTATCGGAAAACCGTCGGAAGTTCGCCGGAAGAAGTCTTGACTTACGGACTTTGTAATAGCTTAGAAAATATCTTTAAATTCGTAGTTAGCATATTACTTAGGGTTAGGATTAGGTGTTAATCCTATAAACCAAGTAGGGGCCAATTGGGCTCTAGTTCGGACTGGTTTGGGCCAATTTTGGAGCCCAACCAGTGAGCTGAAATAGTGTAGGCGGTGGCACCGCCTAGCACCCGAGACCCAAGCGGTGGCACCGCCGACATCGGGAACCAAAGAGAATTCAAATTTTGGAGCCCAAATTTGAATCCTCTTGAGGCCTATAAATACCCCTCAAATCTCAACTGAGACAACAACCTTTTGAAAAGCAATAGTTTGAGTTAAGAGCCTTAGAATAGTCTTTATAATCCTTGTTTTTCATATTGCTTAAGTGTTCACCTCCGCCCATCTTGTTGAAAAGAATTGTAAGAGTGTGAACCACTTGTAAATGTTATAAGAGGGGTATTAGTCCTTCCCCTACAAGAAATTTGCTAGTGGAAGTTGAAAGCCTCTTCGAAGAAGGCTTCGCAAGTGGATGTAGGTCATTTTGACCAAACAACTTTAAAAACTGCTGCGTTATCTGGTTTGCATCCTACTCTTGCCATTTACATACTGCAAACTTCTCTACTTAGTTACTACGCTTCCATACGTTTCTAAGTTATCAAGCTTCTAAAATCGGTTTCCATTGATATTGCTTTTCATCATACGAAAGATTTATCAAAACCAAAGTTTTAATCCGCTGCACTAATTCACCCCCCCCTCTTAGTGCCGCTCCGATCCTAACAATTAGTATCAGAGCCACGGTTTTCTACTTTGGTTTAACACCCAAATAGAAATGGCTCTTTATGGCTTTTAAGAGGGTCACTCTCTTATTCGTCCTCCCTTTTTCAATGGGATGGACTATACTTGTTAGATAACTCAAATGAGAGTTTTCTTACTTTCTTTGGATTTGAAGAAGAAGATTGGAATTATTTGGAGAAGAAGATGTTTTCTCTAAATGCAAAGGCTATGAATGCCTTATATTGTGCACTTGACAAAAATAAATTTAATCGTGTTTCGATGTGTGACTCGACTTTTGATATTTGGAGAACTCTAGAGGTCACTCATGAAGGCACTAGACGAGTGAAAGAGTCCAAAATCAATATTATTGTGCATTCTTACGAACTTTTCCGGATGAAACAAAGTGAGTCCATTGGAGACATGTACACCTGTTTCACGGATGTCATCAATGGACTCAAAGCTCTTGGTAAAAGTTTTTCTAATTTTGAACTAGTCACTAAAATCTTAAGACCCCTTCCAAAAAGTTGGGATCCAAAAGTTACGGCCATTCAAGAGGCCAAGGACCTTAAAACATTCCCTCTCGAAGAACTTATTGGGTCTCTAATGACCTACGAAATGAACAATGTGACAAAAAGGAAACTCGAGAATAACCTTCTAAAGGACAGGAAGGATTTCAAACATAGAACACAAGAAGACCACTCGAGCATAAGCTCAAGTGATGATGAACTTAAACTACAAATGAAACAAAAATAAAAATAAAAAAAGAATGGAACTACCTACTTTGAACGCAAGAAGAATAAAAATTGGGATGAATTTAGCTCTTCCGAAGACGAGGAGAAAATCAAGAAAGGCGAGGTGGCAAACTACGCCTCAACCACTTCCAACAATGAGGTAATCGAAATCCCCCTAATTTATTTCGAAATTACATAATACTTTCATGAGTTATTTTTAATTTAGTTTAGGATTAATTTTCTTGAAAATTACATGTGTTATGTTAATGCAATAAAATGTTAGATATAAATCTAATGCTTATACACCTAGTAAGATTAATCTTATGTATGTGCTTGAGAAGCAAGAATGTGTATTTTGACGATTTCTATATTGATTTTCAATGACGATGCATGACTTTTGAAAGGAAGGCTTGATGATTTTTTTATGAACCTTGTCTTTGGTTTTCAAACATGATGTATGGTTTTGACATATGAACAAAATTTGAGCATGCTAAGACAAAGTCAATCATATAAATTAAAACTAAAGAAGTTTTAGTTATCTATAAGAATCATTCAAAATTATGTTCAATAAAAATTCAAAATGATGGAATGAAAATATTAAAATTTTTAATACCATTTTATGCATGAGATTTTAAAAGTTATACATAATGATCTTGATGGTTGTTATGAAGAAATTTATTTTTCGATCCTAAATGATTGATGATATATATATATATATATATTTGGCACAAAAAGGACAAAGGCATGCTTATATTAAATAACTAAATAGATAAAAGTATTTTTCTTGAAAATTCTTGGTTTGATGAATCTATTTGATCATCTTTTTATGAATATCTTGAAAATGATTTTGATTTGATGATTTGAATTTGAATGAGTTTTATCTTGATTTTTCAAGATTTATAACTTGAGATTTACTCTATAAAAATCAAGATCTTGTATCCTCAATGTTCCTTTTTAGCATCTATTATCCAAATTAATTATGATTGGTATCATTGCTATATCTCTTCTTATCGTGCACTAAAGAGAAAATTTTCCTAAATGAATCGTGATATTTCAGAACCACAATTCTTTTTTTGATTCATAATGAATTGAGAAATTTTATATGCTTGAATTAATATCTTATTCTAAGATTGAATGAATTTTATCTACATCATGATCTCCTAAGATTTTTCCTTGATTATTTAAGAGGAGATTTTTCAAAACAAAACGTGTCTTCTATTATTATTTTTTCATGATATGATTTTTATGCAATTTCTTGTACTCATGAAATATTTATCTCATCACCCAATAACTCTTCTTGATATTCCTTATGCGATGAAACAAAATAATGCATGAAATTCAAATAAGAAGTTAATGATCATGCATGATAGGATATAATGAATTTTGACATTTAGATACTATCATTTGAATAGCTATGATCATGTTGCCAAAATGATTTATCATGAATGCTTGAATATCATGTATGATATGCCGATATTGATGATTGAGTTATTTGTATCATGCATGAAAAATAAAAGATATAGTTTTGAAATTGTGCATGTTCGAATATGAAAATATGATGATGCATAATGATGAAATTGTGTAATGAAAATATTAAACATTTTGTAACCATGTTTTAGTGTCATGCATAATGATCATGCATAATAAATTTTAAAATTATGCATGATGAATCTTGCGATTTACGGATTATTGATTTTTACTATAATGGAAGTGCCTTATTAATCTTTGTTGTAATAAATCTTACACTTTTGGTTTTAAACATGATACATGTTTTTATTTGGCATAAATGAAATAAAATCATATGAATTGAAACAATCGAAAAGAGGAAAATATTCTTGAAAATTATTTTGCTCAATCTTATTTTGATGAATCTATTTGTATCATCTTTGTAAATCTCTTGGATTTTGATAATGATTTTGATGATTTAAATTTGAATAAATTTTTATCGAAATCACGATCTTGATCTCTTGAAATTTATAACATGAAATCCTTTATGAATCAAGATTGTTTTCTATTTAAAAAAGAGATTTGTGAACCAAGAATGTTTTAGTATTTATGATCTTGATAATTATGTTTTAAAACTTTATGTAAACCAAGAATGTTCATCATGATTCTCTCTTTGAATATTTAAAGAGGAGAACGTTCTAGATGAATCATGATTTTGATGATTGAATATTTGATGTGCATGAATTGAGATCTTGCTCTCCTACTATTCTTTTTGCTATTCACCAAAAGGAAGACTAATTCTAATAAACCATGATATGCTATATGAATTTTATTGTAATCATGAAGTAATATCTCATCACTAATTTTTGTTTATATTCCTTCATGTGATGATATGAATGTATGAAACATTTATGATTTGCAATGATGTATGCAATACTTGTGCTTTCTAATTATGATGTGATGTATTACATAAGATGTAATCATGATTTAAAATACTATGAGTTGTTGCTAAAATGATGTATTATAAATATTGATTTAATGATTTGTATCACGAATACTCTAAATGATGAATGTTTGGTATCATGATCAAAATGTTGACAAATAGTTAAAAATTTTAGTATTATGTATGATATCCTCGTAATGTTGATCGATTTATTCAATATCATGCATGAATGAATATAAGGTTTTTGAAAATGTGCATATTCTAATTTGAAAATATGATGATGCACAAATTAGATTGATACTTATCTTTGTCATAATTGATGTAAAGGGGTTTTCCCTTCTTTTTGACAATGACAAAGGGGGAGATAGCTAGCTTGCACAAGTCAAGAAGATGCAAAAACTTGATTGCTAGCTTGCCTATCTTAAGTAACAAAGATTGCTAACTTGCTTATTTCAAGCAAAAGTTGTCTTCTTAAGCATCACTATCTTGCCTATCTCAAGAAGCAAGACTTGCAACCTGCACATTACAATAGGAAGCAAGAATCGATAACTTACACACTTCAATAAGAAAGCTATCTTGTATTTGCTTTCGAAATTTTTGCTAGTTTGTATGTTGCAAAACTTGCTCACTTTTTCAAACACTTTGCTAGCTTGTACTTTGTAAAGGAAGTGAAAATAGCACTTCTCAAAATAGAAGAAAGAACTTATTATCTTGAACATCACAAAAATTTGCTACCTTGCATGATGTAAAATTTGCTAAGATCACTATCTCAAAAGAGTTGCTATCTCAAAAAAGGGCAAATGTGCCATCTTGCCTATCTCAAAATACAAAACATGCTATGGAATCAAAATTGCTAGCTCAAACATTGCAAAGGAAGCAAAAATTTGCCAGCTTGCAACTTGCATATCATGAAAATTGCTAGCTTGTAGTCTAAAGAGAAGCAATTTGTTGTTATCTCAAGAAAAGCAAACATGCTAAACTTACACATCTTTAATTGCTAGATTGTATGACTATAAAATTTGATACTATTTTTTTCATGCGATGTATGGAACTTTTTTCTCTAAACACATAAGAGTAGGAACTTCTCCTTTTTGTTGATGACAAAGGGGGAGAAGTATATTGATGACTTCATGCATTAAATTGAATATTTTATATATTTGCATGATGGTTTAAATGTTTATCAGAACATGTGATGAATGTTGCATGGATTTGGGATAATCCAAGTGTTCTATCAATGGCATATTGATAGGGGGAGTTTGGTTAAACTCCGGGGAGTTAAGGTTAACTTCGTTAGTCATCAAAGTTGTCATCATAAAAAAGGGGGAGATTGTTGAATCTCGGATTTTGATGATGAAACTAATTGATTGAGTTTAGATGTTTAACTGCATTTTGAGTGATGCAGGTCTACTCGATCAGGATTAGACAGTTAACGCAGGAGGAATTGACGTTGCGCCGGAGGAGATCACATCAAGATATTGGACGGTAGATGGCTTCAGACGTCGGGCATCGGGCCAAGGAGAGCGAAATTGCGCCAAGGATATCGAGGTTGCGGAGGTAAACCGTTGATTAGGCAACAAGCCGCAAGAGAGGACGATGCACCGATGAATCGGACGAAGCGCCAACCAATGATGTGCCGGACAACAGAATGTCAATTCGCGTTGTAATAATTGTCTAGATCGGAGTAGAGTTTTAGCTTGTGTGTGCAGGATTAACTTTGATAACGACGAAGACATAAAGCAAAACAAAGTGTCGGAGTCAAGCACGAAGGATTCATTGCGAGTTTGAGAGTTCGACGGAAGATCGAAGGTTCGTCAGGAATGCTGCCGGAACTAGCCGAGAATGAGTAGGGAGCTTGCCGAAGGGTTTTTCGGAAGCTCGCCGGAAGGTTCGTTGGAAGTTCGCGGAGCTCACCGAGAAAGATCGGAGCTTGCCAAAGAAGCTCGTTGGAACTCGTCAAGATCAAATCGTGAAGTCTAGGAGCTTGCCGGGAGTCCGCAGAATGGTTTCCGAGAGTTTATCGGAAAATCGTCGGAAGTTCGTCGGAAGCTCGCCGGAAGAAGTCTTGACTTACGGACTTTTAATAGCTTAGAAAATGTCTTTAAATTCGTAGTTAGCATGTTACTTAGGGTTAGGATTAGGTGTTTATCCTATAAACCAAGTAGGGGCCAATTGGGCTCTAGTTCGGACTGGTTTGGGCCAATTTTGGAGCCCAACCAGTGAGCTGAAATAGTGTAGGCGGTGGCACCGCCTAGCACCCGAGAGCCAGGCGGTGGCACCGCCCAGCACCCGATAGCTGGGCGGTGGCATCGCCAGCATCGGGAACCAAAGAGAATCCAAAATTTTGGAGCCCAAATTTGAATCCTCTTAAGGCCTATAAATACCCCTCAAATCTCAACTGAGACAACTGTTGAATCTCGTATTTTGATGATGAAACTACTTGATATATGTTTATGATTTAATCTGCGTTTTGAGTGACACAGGATGCCTCGATCAGGATGAGACAATTAAAGCAGGAAAATCATGTTGTGCCGGAGGAACATGTCAGAAGATTGGACGTCGGGCCGGTGGATCGGTCGACGTATCGACAGAAGGCTTCGAGTCGTGGACTCGGGCATCGGGCCAAGAAGAGCGGGTATTGTGCCAAGGATATCGGAGTTGCGGAGTCAACTGGCCGATTGGCAATAGGCTATAGGAAAGGACGATGCGCTGAAGAATCGGACGAACCGTCGAGGGACCAATGACATGCCGGACAACTTGGTTAATTACTTAGGATTAATTGTCTCGATCGAAGTTTTTGTTTTGAGTGTGCAGGATTAACTACGATGGAAGAAAGACATGCAGCAGGAGTTGCGCCGGAGTCATGATAATGATCACGTTGGGAGTTTGAGAGCTCGACGGAAGTTCAGACAGTCGTTGGAGGTAGCACCGCTTCTGTTAAGAGGTAGCACCGCTAGAGCTCAAGTTTCGAGCTCTGCCAGGCAGTGCAACCTCCCCAGTCAAGCGGTGCAAATGCCTGAGCTTGGTCTTCGAGCTCTGGCAGAGAGGTGCAACCGCCCCTGACAGAGGTGGCACCGCCCAGAGGCTCAGTCTTCGAGCTCTGCCAGGCGGTGCAACCGCCCCAGTCAGGAGGTGCAACCGCCTGATCCTGGAATTTCGGGAATTGACAGATTTGAGCTCCAAATTTGAACTGGGTTGGGGCCTATAAATACCCCACCCATTCAGCACTGAAAGCACAGAACACACACTCGAAATCTTGCTGTCTTTCTGTGATTCTTAGAGCTCAAAACTGTTAGTTCTCCTCCTTCTGTTCTTCAAAGTTTGAGTTGTAAAGAGAGGAGAGAAAACTTCTGTAAGGGTTGTCTCCTAAGCTCACCAAAAGGAGTGAATCTATAAGAGGGTGGTTGGCCTTCGCCTATTGAAGGAAGGTCTCTAGTTGACGTCGGTGACCTCGTCGGTGGAGGAAGCCAAAAGTGGAGTAGGTCAAGATTGACCGAACTACTCTAAATCTCGGTTTGCATTTCCCTTGAGCATTTTACCTTTACTACAAACTTTTCAATAGCTTACTGCCCTCTGCGATTTTACGAACGAGTTTCAACGTTCATACGTAAATCTGCGTTTAGACATAAATCTGCGTTTAGACGTAAATATGCGTTTAGACGTAAATCTGCTTTTTCGGATGATGATCTTATTGCAGATTGTATTTATGTTTTGAGCTGTACAATAGCAGCACACTGCCTTTATACTTCTACTTAAACTGCGTCTTATCTAATCAAGTGATTTACGAATCGACACTTAGACGTAAATCTATTTCTTCGTACGAACGTCGGATTTCAGTTTGCGCCGATATTCTGGTTTTCATCATAGCTGCAAACTGCCTGCATAGATTGACTGTAACCTTGCTTAGTATCAACTTTCATACAGAGTTGTCTTTATCGTTCAAACGCAGCTTTCGGTTTTAATCGCAGAAAGTTTTCCGCTGCACTAATTCACCCCCCCCCCCCCCTCCTCCTCTTAGTGCTCTCGATCCTAACAATTGGTATCATAGCCTGGTGTTTCTCATTTCGAATTTACACCCGAGAGAAATGGCTCTTCAAGAGGGCTTATCGGTTGTTCGTCCACCGTTGTTTAACGGATTGGACTACACTTATTGGAAAACTCGAATGAGAGTTTTCTTGATTTCTATGAATCTGGATTTATGGAATATCATTGAAAACGATTTTCAACTTCCCACTAAACCGATGAACAAATTGTCGGATTTGGAGAAGAAGTATTTTTCTTTAAACGCAAAGGCTATGAATGCCTTATTTTGGGCTTTGGACAAAAATGAGTTCAATCGGATTTCTACGTGCGAAACGGCTTTTGACATTCGGCGAACACTTGAAATCACGCACGAGGGAACTAGTAGAGTCAAAGACTCGAAAGTTAATATTTTATTGCATGATTTTGAGCTTTTTCGAATGCAACCAAGTGAGACTATAGGTGACATGTACACCCGTTTCATAGATATCGTCAATAGTTTAAGAGCTTTTGGAAAATATTTTTCGAATTTTGAACTCGTAAACAAGATTTTGCGTTCTCTCTCTAAGAAGTGGGATTCAAAAGTAACTGCAATACAAGAAGCTAAAAACCTAAATAACTTACCACTTGAAGAACTAATTGGTTCGTTGATGACATATGAAATGGTGCACAATGCACATGATGAACATGTTGAACACAATCACCTTCCAATGAACAGGAAGGATTTGGAACTCCGGACAAATGAATACCACTTGAGCGATGACTCAAGTGATGAGGACAATGATGAACTTGAACTTCGAACACTAAATCTTAATAAGTTTATTAAACAAAAATCTAAAATAGACAATGAACTTGAACGAAGGAAGAGACCAAAGAAGAGGAAGGCAACCAAGGATGAATCAAGAACTTCCTAAGGTGAAACAACGAATTGGGCTTTGACAGGCTTCGACTACAAGGTAAGTAACTCAACTCTCTTGAATTATTTCAAAATTACATGATGCTCTTCATAATGCATTTTCTTTTTTAATATAGAATTAATTTTCTTGAAAATTACATGTTTAAAAAAAAAATATGATGAAAATGCAAAATTTATGATCATGCTAGTAGTTTTGAAAATAATCATGAAAAATACATATTTTATGATAAACAAACAAAATGATTTTGATTGAAAATATGAAATCATGCTTGATGATATAATGATGTTTTGATACCATGAGTTTATTCTATGCATGAGATTTTAAAAAATCATGTTTATTGGTTTGATAATTATAAATTATCGATTTTCATAATAATAACAGTGGCTTTAAAAATTGATGCATGTTTTCATTTGACATAAATGAAAAGGCAAGCTAACATGAAATCGATCACTTAAAATGAAACACTTAAAATATATATATATATATATATATATATATATATATATATATATATATATATATATATATATATATATATATATATATATATATTATCAATGAAATCATGAATCTATTTCTGTTATAAATTTTGTGAGCCATAAGAATGATTTTGATGATTTAAATTTGAAATGAGTTCTGTCAAAATCATGATCATGATTTATCAAATTGAATGAATTGAAAATGAATGATGAATTTTCTCTTGAATGATTGTGACCTGTATTCCTTGTATTCATGATATGATTTTTATACAATTCCGTGTATTCATAAAATATTTATCTCATCACCCAATTATTTTTTTCTTGATATTCCTCAAGTGATGATATGAATGCATGAGATGTTCATGAATTTATTTTGATGTATGCAAATGAGAAGTTTCGATCATGCATGGTAGGATGCAATGTGACAAATTAATACCATGATGATTTGAAATATTTATGATTTGGAATGATGCATATGCTTTTTATTATGATAATGTATGATGTGTATCATGAATGCTTAAAAAAATTAAATAAATAAATGTTTATATCATGTTAGATGGTTTTACATATTATGCCTGATAAGCTATAGTGATGAGTGAAACAATGATTGAAATAATATGAATGATGATTTGGAATCATGCATATAATAATGAGTTTATATGTTTTGAAAATGTGCATGTTTTAATTTGAAAATATAATGATGTACAAATGAGATTGATACTAACCTTTGTCATGATTTAAAAATTTATGTAAAAGGTTTTTCCCTTCTTTTTGACAATGACAAAAGGGGAGATAGCTAGCTTGCACAATTCAAGAAGAAAGCAAAAATTGCACTTCTCAAAAGAGAAGAAATTGCTATCTTGAACATCACCAAAAAGTGTTATTTTGCAAATCTCAAGACACACAAATGCAATCATACAAAATTTGTAATTTTGCACATCATTAAAATTTATGATGCTTTGGTGATTATGCATGTTCTAAAATGTTATAAAATTCACTAGCTTGCATGATGTAGAACTTAGCTATATTGAACATCACCGAGGAATGCTATCTTGTCTATCTTAAGAAGCAAAAAGTTAACTTGCACATCTAGCAAAACTTATATTTCAAGAAGCAAGAGTTGCTTTCTTGAACATCTCAAAACTGCTTGCTTGGGGGCCTTAAAATGTAGAAATTTTTTGCTAGCTTGTATATGGTAAACTTGCTATCATACTACCATGATGATGAGCATGCCTTATCTTCATGATTATATTTGAAAAACTATGGCAAAAATATGTCCGAATGATTAAACGTGTTAAAATTATTTTTCGGACTTTTTTGATTGAATGATCAAATCACTTGATTGCCATAATGATTTTACACAATTACTTACCATGATTATATGTTGGAAATTATGTGCTTGAATACAAAAATTTCCATGATAATAAGCATGTTTTACCTTCATGATTGTAATCTCTAGTAAAACCCTGTCCGAATGTATGAAAGTGTCAAATTTCATGTTAGGATCAAGAGCACTAAGAGGGGGGGGGGGTGAATTAGTGCAGCGGAAATCTTATAATAATTTAAAAACCAAAAGCTGCGTTCGTTCAAAAACTATTATGATGCAAAAGCAAATTCTCAGTTTGTATCTAAGTGCAGTTTGCGTCTAAGCGCAGATTGCGTTTAAGCGCAGTTTTGCGTCTAAGCGCAGTTTTGCGACTAAGCGCAGTTTTGCGTCTAAATTCAGATTTACGTCTAAATGCAGTTTTACGTCTAAACGCAGATTTACGTCTAAACGCAGTTTTACGTCTAAACGCAGTTTTACGTTTAAACGCAGTTTTACGTCTAAACGCAGATTTACGTCTAAACGCAGTTTTACGTCTAAACGCAGTTTTACGTCTAAACGCAGATTTACGTCTAAACGCAGTTTTACGTCTAGACGCAGATTTACGTCTAAACTTTGAAACTCGTTTGTATATTCGCAGAAGGCAGTATGCAGTTGAAATCAAGACGTAAACGTGAACTGAAATCTGATGATTGAGCGATGAAAGCCGATTTACGTCTGAATGCAGTTTTACGTCTAAATGTTGAAACTCGTTCGTAAAATCGTAGAGGACAGATTGCAGTTATTAATAGGATTAAAATGTAAGCGTAAACTGCAAGGAAGCTCGTTCGTAAAAGCACGGAAAACAGTTCTGCAGAATCAAACGTAAACGTAAACTGTGATGTATGAAGATACGAAGTTACGTCTGAATGCAGATTTGGAAGAACAGCTCTTAGAACTTGTTCGTGAAAGCACAGAGAGCAGTAGTGATGAGGGAGGTTTGCAGTAATGATAAAGTGCTCGAAATTAAACGCAAACCAGAGATTTAGAGTGGTTCGGTCAGCCTTGACCTACTCCACTTTTGGCTTCCTCCACCGATGAGGTTGCCGACGTCAACTAGGTGCCTTCCTTCAATGGGCGAAGGCCAAACTTCCCTCTTACAATTTCTCTCCTTTTGACAGGCTTAGGAGACAACCTTTACAGACCTTTCTCTCCTCACTTTACAATTGGAAACTTGAAGAACAGAAGGAGGAGACTTAAAGGCTTTTACAACACTTTTGAGCTCTTTAGAATCACAGAAAAGATCACAATTTCGGTATAGGTCTGTGTCTTTCCAGTGCTGAATGGGTGGGGTATTTATAGGCCCCAACCCAATTCAAAATTCGAGCTCAAAACGATCAAATCGATCAAATCCCAGAATTCTGGGATCAGGCGGTTGCACCTCTCGACTGGAGAGGTGGCACCGCTTGGCAGAGCTCGAAGACTGAGCTCTGCCGATTGCTTCTTCTCTGCCAGAGCTCGAAGACTGAGCTCGATGGTTGCATCACCTGGCAGAGCTCGAA
The DNA here is from genome assembly GCF_036884655.1 of Musa acuminata AAA Group. Lineage (NCBI taxonomy): Eukaryota > Viridiplantae > Streptophyta > Magnoliopsida > Zingiberales > Musaceae > Musa > Musa acuminata. Next base: position 13,096,212 of record NC_088331.1, read on the forward strand.
GACTGAGCTTGGTGGTTGCATCACCTGGCAGAGCTCGAAATCTGAGCTCGGTGGTTGCATCACTTGGCAGAGCTCCAAACTGAGCTCAAGCTGATGCACCATTCTGCCATAGCTCGAAGACTGAGCTTGGTGAATGCATCACCTGGCAAAGCTCGAGACTGAGCTCAGGCTGATGCACCACTCTGCCAGAGCTCGAAGACTGAGCTCGGTGGTTGCATCGCCTGGCAGAGCTCGGAACTTGAGCTCTAGCGGTGCAACCTCTTGGCTGGAGCGGTTGCACCTCCCAGCCTTGCAACCCTGGCGGTTGCACCTCCTGGCTGGGGCGGTTGCACCTCTCAACCCCACAGCCCAGGCGGTTGCACCTCCTGGCTGGGGCGGTTGCACCTCTCAACCCCACAGCCCAGGCGGTTGCACCTCCTGGCTAGGGCGGTTGCACCTCCTGGTGCAATCAGGGTCCGAATGGTTCACTCCATTCGGCCCACTTTGAATCTTTTCAGGGGCCCAATTGCCCCAAGATTAAGCTAATGGGATCACCTCCCATTTTCCTGCTTAATCATCATGCTAACTACGATTAACTTTAAGACAACTTCTGCAGCTTTGCTCCGATGCGTCAATCGCTTCTTCCGGCGAGTTTCCGGCCAACTTCCGTCGATCAACCGATAACCCTCGGTGATCCTTCTGCGGACATCCGGCATACTCCTGGACTTTGCGACGATCCACTTGGCGAGTTCCGACGAGCTTCGCTTGGCAAGCTTCTGGACTTCTCGGATCTGTTCTCTCTGAACCTCCGACGACCGTCCGAACTTCCGTCGAACTCTCGAACTCCCAATGTGATCATGATCTTGACTCCGGCGCAACTCCTGCTGCTTGTCTTACTCTCATCGTAGTTAATCCTGCACACTTATCTCAACACATAGATTAGATAACAAATGACAATTGACTTCATCATCAAAATCCGAGATTCAACAATCTCCCCCTTTTTGATGATGACAATCAATTGATAAAGGAGTTATCCTTAACTCCCCCTATCTATATGCCATAGTTGAGATAAGTCAACCTTGAATTCAAGACCTAAGAATTCAAGTGACGTATTGATAAGTTAGATCAGTTAAACTTATCAATGCTCCCATCATGATGCCTATCATGATGTATCTCTTCAAGAATGATGTCAAGGCATGACATACATCAAAAAGTTTGTATGATAGTGTTTGTAACCATTCATCATGCAATCATATAAAGCAACGAAGGACTTTTTACATGATGCACACATTTGAGATTTTCTAGTAAGTTTGCATTTTCTTTACAATATCAAATCAAGATATGATGCAAACTATAGTACATGTTCATATATCTCTTGGTGATGCAAGGATGGCATAACATTGTTTATAGCATCACACAAGCATTTGCAACTATGACATAGATATGATTATGGCAGTTCAATTATGACATAGTGTTTATCAATTCAGCTATGACATAGATATGATTATGGCAGTTCAGCTATGACATAGTGTTTATCAATTCATATTTTTCTCCCCCTTTGTCATCAACAAAAAGCATGATAGCATTATCAAGCATATAAAGGAAGTCATGACATATATTTCTTTATTGTTTTTGCTTGACGGAGGAAAGTCATTTTCCAAAGAGTTTTCATAAGAGTGTACGGGAACATCCCATTTTTAGCATACAACCCGAAAAATGAACTTCTTACATGCATTTGGTTAAAAATATTTGTCACATAATTTGCAACATGTTATTTGATCAAGCGTTGTCAAGGCATGTAATAACATTCGAAAATTAATTTTGATGTAGTAACACAATTATTTCAAGTGCAGCATTATATCATATTGCATAGCAGGATTTTTATTTCAGCAAGTGTAGCATTGCATCACATGGTATGATAACAATCATATTAGCAATAGCAACCATATCAATGTCATACTGCTGACTTATCAAAATACATTGGTATGTTGCTTCATATTTTCAAGGCATAGGCTTTTAAACCTTTTTAGTTTCAGTGCAAAATAAAAGACGAGATAAACAACAAGAGATGTTTGCAAATATGCTTACAGACAAAGATAACCATATCAGGGTAACATATGTACAGCATATCAGGTAACCATAAAGACAAAGTCCTTCATGAATAACATAAGGAGTTTACAACATGTCATATCAAAAACATCAGATGTTTATACAAGCTTATTCATGAGGTGGAAGATTAAAGTGCCTAAATAAAGAGTCAAATTGTCGATGGATTTGTTGTAGCTCGGTTAGGATTTGATCTTGTCGAAGTTCAAGCCGTTCTTGTCGTTGCTCAAATCGGTCCATCCGAATCCCGATATCTTCGATGGATGATGTGTGAGTTTGCTCAACTGGATGTGTTTCCTCAAAGGGACAGATCGGAGGAGAGTGGGTACTCCTAAAGACTGGGGTTTCCGGCTCTGGTTCAGGTTCAAGCTGAGGGGGATCAGTTCTTCTAGGCATTCTAACCCAGTTACCGTTTCTATAGTGACATCTCAGTCGGTGAAGTAGATTTTTGTTTATTATGCTGTATCTATCTGATTTCATTACTTCTTCTTCTAGTGGTATTTGAATGTCGTAAGCTTTCATTATTCTAGTAATAATTCCACCATATGGGAGCATCATATCTTTCGTAGATAATTCCAACATGTTTTGTTGGATCAGATAGCCAAGACAAATGTCACGTTCTTTCATAATTAGGTACATAATTCCTAATTCCAATTGACTCACTTCATCATGATGGTATTGCTTAGGAAGAATTATACTAGTCATGATATGATGAAGTATCTTAGTGTTAAAGGGCATTAGATGTTCACAACTTTTAGGAATAGATTCTACGTTAGGATTGGCAAGGATTGTTCCTAAGGCGTCAACGTAAGATGTTCCAATAGTATTTTCATCCCATGATCCTTTAAAGTAAAGTCCTATGCTTTTCATGGGAATACCTATTATATCACAAATGAATCTATCAGTGATTGAAATGTGTTGTCCTAATAGATAGGTTGATATCCTTTCTTCATCATCTTTTTGCATGTTGTTATAAAACAATCTAACTAGTCTAGGATAAATGGGTTCGTTGATCTGCAAAATGGGAAGTAGATTTAGGTTTGCAAACCAATGGATAGTCTCTACATCTCTTAGTTCATTCAGATCTACGTATTTTCCCTTATTGATGCTTCTTAGTTCGAAGGAGAGAAATTTTTCAGCATGGTTTTTGGAATCAAAAAGAGTGAGATCAAACTCTTCTACTACTCTCCTCTTTCCCTTGTCCCTTGAGGATCTTCTAGATCCCATTACTACTGCTGTTTTAAAGGGATGATGATGAGCTAAAGTAAATGAAGAACAAAACAGAATTTAAGAGCTTCTTAGAGAATACCTTTGTGAAATCTTCAAGAGAAGGAAGGATTCTTGATGTTTTGCTCCGAAATGGGAGGTATTTGGAAGGCTTAGAGGAGTGAAGTGGGAATGGAGGAGTCTTGGAAGAGTAGAGGAGGAAATGGGGGTGAGTTGGGGTCGGTTCCTTAGCCGGCCCTAGCGTGATTTTAAGGGGGCAGAGCTGCTGGCGGTTGCACCTCTGGCTGGAGCGGTGCAACCTCTGGCCACCCGTGATGGCTGGAGGTGCAACCGCCAGCTGGAGAGGTGCCACCGCCTGCAGCAGGTGAGTACTTAGGATGATTTGATTTGGGAGAATTTGCCTTGAGGAGAGTTTCAGAGCAATTGATGTTTGTTACATGATTTCGTATGAGTTTTTATTTAAGGAAGAAGCTCTTTGTAAGATATATCTTTTAACGTGCATACGAATGTTTGTTTGGTGTCCCTTTTAAGATCATGACATGTTTAGTTTCTACAAGAATTAATTCGTAGATGAACAGGTTTTGAAGATCAGGGGGGTATGTGAATTTGGATATCATAAGTTTCTAATTGTATCGTATTTGTGATTTCATAGCTTCCACTTGTTACTTAAGTGTTGCGAGTTCCTTTTTGATTCTTGGTTTATGATCATTGAGAGTTAAGGAGCAGAACATTATTTCTTGCTCCGGCCTAGACTTTTAATGTTTTTATAGGAACGGATGATCTTTAGGAACCCATTTGCTTTTGGGTGCCTCATAAACAGATCTATATTTTCTATCATGTTGCATAGAGTTTATCATGGTTCCTTTAGGAACCCAAATTAATTTGTTTGGACTTATTTTCTTGAATGGACAACAATGTGTCTTGTGTCCAGATTTGCAACAAAAGTTGCACTTGGTTTGGTGTTGAACGTGTAAGATGGGGCCTTTTACAAAGGTAGTTGGATTTTGGTGAGGACTCCTCACAAATCCAATCCCACTTCTTTTGGGAGCATGACCCTTGTTTGTAAGGATCATGTTTAATGACTTGCTACCAACCTCGAATTTCTTCAAGGTGTCCTTAAGCAGCAAGTTTTCTTTTTGTATAGTTTCTAAATCATGACATTTGATACATGAGTTTAAACTATCATGATGTTCGACTTTTAACTTATCGAACTCACAAGTAAGATTATCATGTAACCTTTTTAGCAACTTGTATTTTCTATTTATAACTTTGCATTCATCAAATAAATCATGGAAGGCATTTAATAATTCATCGAAAGATAAATCAGCATCTAATAAATCCGTTACCTCCTCTTCGATGGCCATAAAGGCGTAATGAGCAACTTGCTCGGTGTTGGATTCTTCTTCCTCGGATGCGCTCGAATCATCCCATGTTGCTTGGAGCGCCTTCTTCTTTGTTGTTCTTTTCTTGACTTGGGGACAATCACTTTTGTAATGTCCCGGCTTTTTACATTCATAGCAGATCACTTGGTCCTTCTTAGGTTCAAGTTTATTTTTCACATCGTTTTTAAACTTGTTTCTTTTGAAGAATTTTTTAAACTTTCTTGTCAAAAGTGCCAAGTCATCATCACAGTCCTCATCACTTGAGTTTTCTCTCAAGTGGCATTCAGAAGTTTTAAGTGTCATATCCTTCCTGTTCTTTGGAAGGATGTCTTCTTGCTCTTCATGAGCTTTGCAAGTCATTTCGTAGGTCATTAATGACCCGATTAGTTCTTCAAGAGGAAAATTTCGCAGATCTTTTGCCTCTTGAATGGCGGTGACTTTAGGATCCCAACTCTTAGGAAGGGATCTTAGTATCTTATTAACAAGCTCAAAATCCGAAAAGCTCTTTCCGAGACCTTTTAAACCGTTGACGACATCCGTGAAACGGGTAAACATGTCGCCAATGGTTTCACTCGGTTTCATTCGAAAAAGTTCAAAAGAATGCAGCAACAGATTGATTTTTGACTCTTTCACTCTACTTGTGCCCTCGTGGGTCACTTCAAGTGTGTGCCAAATATCAAAAGCAGTTTCGCAAGTTGAAACACGATTAAATTCGTTTTTATCTAGTGCGCAAAATAAGGCATTCATAGCCTTTGCATTAAGAGCCATAGCCTTCTTCTCTAAATCGTTCCAATCGATCATTGGAAGAGAAGATTTTGAAAATCCATTTTCAACAAGGTTCCATAGTTCAAAATCCATAGAAATAAGAAAGATCCTCATTCGGGTCTTCCAGTAAGTGTAGTCCGTTCCACTGAACATGGGTGGACGTGTAATCGAATGCCCCTCTTGGTTTCCGGCGTATGCCATCTCTCTTGGGTTCTAATCCTTTAGAGAGTTAACCGAGCTCTGATACCAATTGTTAGGATCAAGAGCACTAAGAGGGGGGGGGGGTGAATTAGTGCAGCGGAAATCTTATAATAATTTAAAAACCAAAAGCTGCGTTCGTTCAAAAACTATTATGATGCAAAAGCAAATTCTCAGTTTGTATCTAAGTGCAGTTTGCGTCTAAGCGCAGATTGCGTTTAAGCGCAGTTTTGCGTCTAAGCGCAGTTTTGCGACTAAGCGCAGTTTTGCGTCTAAATTCAGATTTACGTCTAAATGCAGTTTTACGTCTAAACGCAGATTTACGTCTAAACGCAGTTTTACGTCTAAACGCAGTTTTACGTTTAAACGCAGTTTTACGTCTAAACGCAGATTTACGTCTAAACGCAGTTTTACGTCTAAACGCAGTTTTACGTCTAAACGCAGATTTACGTCTAAACGCAGTTTTACGTCTAGACGCAGATTTACGTCTAAACTTTGAAACTCGTTTGTATATTCGCAGAAGGCAGTATGCAGTTGAAATCAAGACGTAAACGTGAACTGAAATCTGATGATTGAGCGATGAAAGCCGATTTACGTCTGAATGCAGTTTTACGTCTAAATGTTGAAACTCGTTCGTAAAATCGTAGAGGACAGATTGCAGTTATTAATAGGATTAAAATGTAAGCGTAAACTGCAAGGAAGCTCGTTCGTAAAAGCACGGAAAACAGTTCTGCAGAATCAAACGTAAACGTAAACTGTGATGTATGAAGATACGAAGTTACGTCTGAATGCAGATTTGGAAGAACAGCTCTTAGAACTTGTTCGTGAAAGCGCAGAGAGCAGTAGTGATGAGGGAGGTTTGCAGTAATGATAAAGTGCTCGAAATTAAACGCAAACCAGAGATTTAGAGTGGTTCGGTCAGCCTTGACCTACTCCACTTTTGGCTTCCTCCACCGATGAGGTTGCCGACGTCAACTAGGTGCCTTCCTTCAATGGGCGAAGGCCAAACTTCCCTCTTACAATTTCTCTCCTTTTGACAGGCTTAGGAGACAACCTTTACAGACCTTTCTCTCCTCACTTTACAATTGGAAACTTGAAGAACAGAAGGAGGAGACTTAAAGGCTTTTACAACACTTTTGAGCTCTTTAGAATCACAGAAAAGATCACAATTTCGGTATAGGTCTGTGTCTTTCCAGTGCTGAATGGGTGGGGTATTTATAGGCCCCAACCCAATTCAAAATTCGAGCTCAAAACGATCAAATCGATCAAATCCCAGAATTCTGGGATCAGGCGGTTGCACCTCTCGACTGGAGAGGTGGCACCGCCTGGCAGAGCTCGAAGACTGAGCTCTGCCGATTGCTTCTTCTCTGCCAGAGCTCGAAGACTGAGCTCGATGGTTGCATCACCTGGCAGAGCTCGAAGACTGAGCTTGGTGGTTGCATCACCTGGCAGAGCTCGAAATCTGAGCTCGGTGGTTGCATCACTTGGCAGAGCTCCAAACTGAGCTCAAGCTGATGCACCATTCTGCCATAGCTCGAAGACTGAGCTTGGTGAATGCATCACCTGGCAAAGCTCGAGACTGAGCTCAGGCTGATGCACCACTCTGCCAGAGCTCGAAGACTGAGCTCGGTGGTTGCATCGCCTAGCAGAGCTCGGAACTTGAGCTCTGGCGGTGCAACCTCTTGGCTGGAGCGGTTGCACCTCCCAGCCTTGCAACCCTGGCGGTTGCACCTCCTGGCTGGGGCGGTTGCACCTCTCAACCCCACAGCCCAGGCGGTTGCACCTCCTGGCTGGGGCGGTTGCACCTCTCAACCCCACAGCCCAGGCGGTTGCACCTCCTGGCTGGGGCGGTTGCACCTCCTGGTGCAATCAGGGTCCGAATGGTTCACTCCATTCGGCCCACTTTGAATCTTTTCAGGGGCCCAATTGCCCCAAGATTAAGCTAATGGGATCACCTCCCATTTTCCTGCTTAATCATCATGCTAACTACGATTAACTTTAAGACAACTTCTGCAGCTTTGCTCCGATGCGTCAATCGCTTCTTCCGGCGAGTTTCCGGCCAACTTCCGTCGATCAACCGATAACCCTCGGTGATCCTTCTGCGGACATCCGGCATACTCCTGGACTTTGCGACGATCCACTTGGCGAGTTCCGACGAGCTTCGCTTGGCAAGCTTCTGGACTTCTCGGATCTGTTCTCTCTGAACCTCCGACGACCGTCCGAACTTCCGTCGAACTCTCGAACTCCCAATGTGATCATGATCTTGACTCCGGCGCAACTCCTGCTGCTTGTCTTACTCTCATCGTAGTTAATCCTGCACACTTATCTCAACACATAGATTAGATAACAAATGACAATTGACTTCATCATCAAAATCCGAGATTCAACATTTCATTTTCGGATTTTCTTGATCCTAACAATTGGATTTTCTTGATACATTATCCTCTTCCGAACTTAACAAGCATATGTAATATCAAGTTTAATTCACATCATTGATTTTTGACATATGGAATCATCTAGCAAATGCACTTATCATGTGAAAAATATTTTTCGAGAAACATATTTGATGATTCCCTCTTATAAAAGGATGATATTTTTATATACAAGGATTTGACTCACTTACATATCTTAATCCTTGCAAAAATGAAGTGTGCTTTAATATCTTATCGATTTGAACTTTACATATGGCTTTCCTCCTTCATGTAAAAAGATAACAAATAAAAAGGAAGAAGCAATAAAAGCTATCTCCATGTCATGTTTTCCTCGAGATGTTTGCATAATTGGTATCCTATTACTCATTGTTGGAAAATGACATGAACCAACTTATGGCATCGCACTTATATTTAAAATTTGCTTATATCGTTCTCCTTGTTGTTGATGACAAAGGGGGAGAAATACATAAATTGATACTATGAGTGCCATATTTGAAGAATATGAATAGATGTCATGAATGCCATATTATGATGAGATATCAAAAGCAGCATTCACATGAATTGATGCTATGATTGCCAAATTTGCATTATGCCATGTTTGCATCATGCGTTAAGATATTAAGAACTTGTATCGTGATTTTACGCATTGATATCTTACCAAGTAATGAAATGCTACAATTGATAAACACTTGAAATGTTCGCGTTATGATATCAAAAGCTTACATCGCAATTTTACATGATATTTGATAATAGCAAACTTGCATGATGATAAAACTTGATATTATGTTTTTCATGCAATGAGTTGAACCAATATCATAAACACTTGATTGTGGTACTTCTCCTTTTTGTTGATGACAAAGGGGGAGAAGTATGTTGATGACATGACATGTTATGCATAAGTTTATGATGACATGTTGCTTGGATTTTTGAATCCAATAGTTTCTATCAATATGACATATTGATAGGGAGAGTTTGTTTAAACTCCGGGAGTTAAGTTTAACTCCGTCATCAAGTGGTTGTCATCATCAAAAAGGGGAAGATTGTTGAATCTCGTATTTTGATGATGAAACTACTTGATATATGTTTATGATTTAATCTACGTTTTGAGTGACGCAGGATGCCTCGATCAGGATGAGATAATTAAAGCAGGAAAATCATGTTGTGCCGGAGGAACATGTCAGAAGATTGGACGTCGGGCCGGTGGATCGGTCGACGTATCGACAGAAGGCTTCGGGCCGTGGACTCGGGCATCGGGCCAAGAAGAGCGGGTATTGTGCCAAGGATATCGGAGTTGCGGAGTCAACTGGCTGATTGGGCAATAGGCTGCAGGAAAGGACGATGCGCCGAAGAATCGGACGAAGCGTCGAGGGACCAATGACATGCCGGACAACTTGGTTAATTGCTTAGGATTAATTGTCTTGATCAAAGTTTTTGTTTTGAGTATGCAGGATTAACTACGATGGAAGAAAGACATGCAGCAGGAGTTGCACCAGAGTCATGACAATGATCACGTTGGGAGTTTGAGAGCTCGACGGAAGTTCAGACAGTCGTCGGAGGTTCTGCGGGAACAAATCTGATAAGTCCAGAAGCTTGCCAAAGGAGCTCATCGGAACTTGCCAAGTGGATCGTCGCAAGTCCAGGAGTTTGCCGGAAGTCCGCAGGAGCATCACCGAGGGTTCGTCGGATGATCGACAGAAGTTCGCCGGAAACTCGTCGGAAGAAGCGATTGACGCACCGGAGCAAGCTGCAGAATTTGTCTTAGGAAATAATCGTATTTAGCACATTGATTAAGTTAGAAATGGGAGGTGATCCCATTAGCTTAATCTTGGGGCAATTGGGCCCCTGAAGAACTCAAATTGGGTCGAATGGATCAACCCATTCGGACCCAGGTTGTTGTGGGAGGTGCAACCGCCCAGGCAGGGAGGTAGCACCGCCCAGGCTATGTCTCCCAGCGAGACTGGACGGTGCAACCTCTTTTGTCAAGAGGTAGCACCGCCAGAGCTCAAGTTTCGAGCTCTGCCAAGCGGTGCAACCTCCCCAGTCAGGCGGTGCAACCGCCTGAGCTCGGTCTTCGAGCTCTGGCAGAGAGGTGCAACCGCCCCTGACAGAGGTGGCACCGCCCAGAGGCTCAGTCTTCGAGCTCTGCTAGGCGGTGCAACCGCCCCAGTCAGGAGGTGCAACCGCCTGATCCCGGAATTCCGGGAATTGACAGATTTGAGCTCCAAATTGGAACTGGGTTGGGGCCTATAAATACCCCACCCATTCAGCACTGAAAGCACAGAACACACACTCGAAATCTTGCTGTCTTTCTGTGATTCTTAGAGCTCAAAACTATTAGTTCTCCTCCTTCTGTTCTTTAAAGTTTGAGTTGTAAAGAGAGGAGAGAAAACTTCTGTAAGGGTTGCCTCCTAAGCCCGCCAAAAGGAGTGAATCTGTAAGAGGGTGGTTGGCCTTCGCCTATTGAAGGAAGGTCTCTAGTTGACGTCGGTAACCTCGTCGGTGGAGGAAGCCAAAAGTGGAGTAGGTCAAGATTGACCGAACCACTCTAAATCTCGGTTTGCATTTCCCTTGAGCATTTTACCTTTACTGCAAACTTTTCAATAGCTTATTGCCCTCTGCGATTTTACGAACGAGTTTCAAGGTTCAGACGTAAATCTGCGTTTAGACGTAAATCTGCTTTTTCGCATGATGATCTTATTGCAGATTGCATTTACGTTTTGAGCTGTACAATAGCAGCACACTGCCTTTATACTTCTGCTTAAACTGCGTCTTATCTAATCAAGTGATTTATGAATCGACACTTAGACGTAAATCTGTTTCTTTGTACGAACGTCGGATTTCAGTTTGCGCCGATATTCTGGTTTTCATCATAGCTGCAAACTGCCTGCATAGATTGACTGTAACCTTGCTTAGAATCAACTTTCATACAGAGTTGTCTTTGTCGTTCAAACGCAGCTTTCGGTTTTAATTGCAGAAAGTTTTCCGCTGCACTAATTCACCACCCCCCTCTCTTAGTGCTCTCGATCCTAACAATAACAACCTTTTGAAAAGCAATAGTTTGAGCTAAGAGCCTTAGAATAGTCTTTGCAAGCCTTGTTTTTCATATTGCTTAAGTGTTCACCTCCTCCCATCTTGTTAAAAAGAATTATAAGAGTATGAATCACTTGTAAAGGTTGTAAGAGGGGTATTAGTCCTTCCCCTACAAGAAATTTGCTAGTGGAAGTTGGAAGCCTCTTCGAAGAAGGCTTCGCAAGTGGATGTAGGTCATTTTGATCGAACCACTTTAAAAACTGCTGCGTTATCTGGTTTGCATCCTACTCTTGCCATTTACATACTGCAAACTTCTCTACTTAGTTACTATGCTTCTATACATTTCTAAGTTATCAAGCTTCTAAAATCGGTTTCCATTGATATTGCTTTTCATCATACGAAAGATTTATCAAAACCAAAGTTTTAATCCGCTGCACTAATTCACCCCCCCCTCTTAGTGCCGCTCCGATCCTAACAATTAGTATCAGAGCCACGGTTTTCTACTTTTGTTTAACACCCAAATAGAAATGGCTCTTTATGGCTTTCAAGAGGGTCACTCTCTCATTCGTCCTCCCTTTTTCAATGGGACGAACTACACTTGTTGGAAAACTCAAATGAGAGTTTTCTTACTTTTTTTGGATTTGAATTTATAGCACATAGTCGAAAATGGATTTGAAATTTCTTCTCTCCCAATGAACCATTGGAATGATTTGAAGAAGAAGATGTTTTCTCTAAATTCAAAGGCTATGAATGCCTTATATTGTGCACTTGACAAAAAATGAATTTAATCGTGTTTCGATGTGTGACTCGGCTTTTGATATTTGGAGAACTCTAGAGGTCACTCATGAAGGCACTAGCCGAGTGAAAGAGTCCAAAATCAATATTCTTGTACATTCTTACGAACTTTTCCGGATGAAACCAAGTGAATCCATCGGAGACATGTACACCCGTTTCACGGATGTCATCAATGGACTTAAAGCTCTTGGTAAAAGTTTTTCTAATTTTGAACTAGTCACTAAAATCTTAAGATCCGTTCCAAAAAGTTGGGATCCAAAAGTTACGGTCATTCAAGAGGCCAAGGACCTTAAAACATTCCCTCTCGAAGAACTTATTGGGTCTCTAATGACCTACGAAATGAACAATGTGACAAAAAGGAAACTCGAGAATAACCTTCTAAAGGACAGGAAGGATTTCAGACATAGAACACAAGAAGACCACTCGAGCATAAGCTCAAGTAATGATGAACTTAAACTACAAATGAAACAAAAATTAAAAAGAAAAAAGAATGAAACTACTTGCTTTGAACGCAAGAAGAATAAAAATTGGGATGAATTTAGCTCTTCCGAAGACGAGGAGAAAATCAAGAAAGGCGAGGTGGCAAACTACGCCTCAACCACTTTCAACAATGAGGTAATCGAAATCCCCCTAATTTATTTCGAAATTACATAATACTCTCATGAGTTATTTTTAATTTAGTTTAGGATTAATTTTCTTGAAAATTACATGTGTTATGTTAATGCAATAAAATGTTAGATATAAATTTAATGCTTATACACCTAGTAAGATTAATCTTATGTATGTGCTTGAGAAGCAAGAATGTGTATTTTGACGATTTCTATATTGATTTTCAATGACGATGCATGACTTTTGAAAGGAAGGCTTGATGATTTTTTTATGAACCTTGTCTTTGGTTTTCAAACATGATGTATGGTTTTGACATATGAACAAAATTTGAGCATGCTAAGACAAAGTCAATCATATAAATTAAAACTAAATAAGTTTTAGTTATCTATAAGAATCATTCAAAATTATGTTCAATAAAAATTCAAAATGATGGAATGAAAATATTAAATTTTTTAATACCATTTTATGCATGAGATTTTAAAAGTTATACATAATGATCTTGATGGTTGTTATGAAGAAATTTATTTTTCGATCCAAAATGATTGATGATATATATATATATATATATATTTTTGGCACAAAAAGGACAAAAGCATACTTATATGAAACAACTAAATAGAGAAAAGTATTTTTCTTGAAAATTCTTGGTTTGATGAATCTATTTGATCATCTTTTTATGATTATCATGAAAATGATTTTGATTTGATGATTTGAGTTTGAATGAGCTTTATCTTGATTTTTCAAGATTTATAACTTGAGATTTACTCTATAAAAATCAATATCTTGTTTCCTCAATGTTCCTTTTTAGCATCTATTATCCAAATGAATTACGATTGGTATCATTGCTATATCTCTTCTTATCGTGCGCTAAAGAGAAAATTTTCCTAAATGAATCATGATATTTTGGAACCACAATTCTTTTTTTGATTCATAATGAATTGAGAAATTTTATATGCTTGAATTAATATCTTATTCTAAGATTGAATGAATTTTATCTACATCATGATCTCGTAAGATTTTTCCTCGATTATTTAAGAGGAGATTTTTCAAAACAAAACGTGTCTTCTATTATTATTTTTTCATGATATGATTTTTATGCAATTTCTTGTACTCATGAAATATTTATCTCATCACCCAATAACTCTTCTTGATATTCCTTATGTGATGAAACAAAATAATGCATGAAATTCAAATAAGAAGTTAATGATCATGCATGATAGGATGTAATGAATTTTGACATTTAGATACTATCATTTGAATAGCTATGATCATGTTGCCAAAATGATTTATCATGAATGCTTGAATATCATGTATGATATGCCGATATTGATGATTGGGTTATTTGTATCATGCATGAAAAATAAAAGATATAGTTTTGAAATTGTGCATGTTCGAATTTGAAAATATGATGATGCATAATGATGAAATTGTGTAATGAAAATATTAAACATTTTGAAACCATGTTTTAGTGTCATGCATAATGATCATGCTTAATAAATTTTAAAATTATGCATGATGAATCTTGCGATTTACGGATTATTGATTTTTACTATAATGGATGTGCCTTATTAATCTTTGTTGTAATAAATCTTACACTTTCGGTTTTAAACATGATACATGTTTTTATTTGGCATAAATGAAATAAAATCATATGAATTGAAACAATCGAAAAGAGGAAAATATTCTTGAAAATTATTTTGCTCAATCTTATTTTGATGAATCTATTTGTATCATCTTTGTGAATCTCTTGGATTTTGATAATGATTTTGATGATTTAAATTTGAATAAATTTTTATCGAAATCACGATCTTGATCTCTTGAAATTTATAACATGAAATCCTTTATGAATCAAGATTGTTTTCTATTTAAAAAAGAGATTTGTCGAAATATTTCATAGTCTTTTAGTATTCATGATCTTGATAATTATGTTTTAAAACTTTATGTAAAACAAGAATGTTCATCATGATTCTCTCTTTGAATATTTAAAGAGGAGAACGTTCTAGATGAATCATGATTTTGATGATTGAATATTTGATGTGCATGAATTGAGATCTTGCTCTCCTACTATTCTTTTTGCTATTCACCAAAAGGAAGATTAATTCTAATAAACCATGATATGCTATATGAATTTTATTGTATTCATGAAGTAATATCTCATCACAAATTTTTGTTTATATTCCTTCATGTGATGATATGAATGTATGAAACATTTATGATTTACAATGATGTATGCAATACTTGTGCTTTCTAATTATGATGTGGTGTATTAAATATGATGTAAATCATGATTTAAAATACTATGAGTTGTTGCTAAAATGATGTATTATAAATATTGATTTAATGTTTTGTATCATGAATACTCTAAATGATGAATGTTTGGTATCATGATCAAAATGTTGACAAATAGTTAAAAATTTTAGTATTATGTATGATATCCTCATAATGTTGATCGATTTATTCAATATCATGCATGAATGAATATAAGGTTTTTGAAAATGTACATATTCTAATTTGAAAATATGATGATGCACAAATTAGATTGATACTTATCTTTGTCATGATTGATGTAAAGGGGTCTTCCCTTCTTTTTGACAATGACAAAGGGGGAGATAGCTAGCTTGCACAAGTCAAGAAGATGCAAAAACTTAATTGCTAGCTTGCCCATCTTAAGTAACAAAGATTGCTAACTTGCTTATTTCAAGCAAAAGTTGTCTTCTTAAGCATCACTATCTTGCCTATCTCAAGAAGCAAGACTTGCAACCTGCACATTACAATAGGAAGCAAGAATCGATAACTTACACACTTCAACAAGAAAGCTATCTTGTATTTGCTTTCGAAATTTTTGCTAGTTTGTATGTTGCAAAACTTGCTCACTTTTTCAAACACTTTGCTAGCTTGTACTTTGTAAAGGAAGTGAAAATAGCACTTCTCAAAATAGAAGAAAGAACTTATTATCTTGAACATCACAAAAATTTGCTACCTTGCATGATGTAAAATTTGCTAAGATCACTATCTCAAAAGAGTTGCTATCTCAAAAAAGGGCAAATGTGCTATCTTGCCTATCTCAAAATACAAAACATGCTATGGAAGCAAAATTGCTAGCTCAAACATTGCAAAGGAAGCAAAAATTTGCTAGCTTGCAACTTGCATATCATAAAAATTGCTAGCTTGTAGTCTAAAGAGAAGCAATTAGTTGTTATCTCAAGAAAAGCAAACACACTAAACTTACACATCTTTAATTGCTAGATTGTATGACTATAAAATTTGATACTATTTTTTTCATGCAATGTATGGAACTTTTTTCTCTAAACACATAAGAGTAGGAACTTCTACTTTTTGTTGATGACAAAGGGGGAGAAGTATATTGATGACTTCATGCATTAAATTGAATATTTTATATATTTGTATGATGGTTTAAATGTTTATCAGAACATGTGATGAATGTTACTTGGATTTGGGATAATCCAAGTGTTCTATCAATGGCATATTGATAGGGGGAGTTTGGTTAAACTCCGAGGAGTTAAGGTTAACTTCGTTAGTCATCAATTAGTTGTCATCATCAAAAAGGGGGAGATTGTTGAATCTCGGATTTTGATGATGAAACTAATTGATTGAGTTTAGATGTTTAACTACATTTTGAGTGATGCAGGTCTACTCGATCAGGATTAGACAGTTAACGTAGGAGGAATTGACGTTGCACCAGAGGAGATCACATCAAGATATTGGACGGCAGAAGGCTTCGGACGTCGGGCATCGGGCCAAGGAGAGCGAAATTGTGCCAAGGATATCAGGGTTGCGGAGGTCAACCGTCGATTGGGCAACAAGCCGCAAGAGAGGATGATGCACCGAAGAATCGGACGAAGTGCCAACCAATGATGTGCCGGACAACAGAATGTCAATTCGCGTTGTAATAATTGTCTAGATCGGAGTAGAGTTTTAGCTTGTGTGTGCAGGATTAACTACGATAACGATGAAGACATAAAGCAAAACAAAGTGTCGGAGTCAAGCACGAAGGATTCATTGCAAGTTTGAGAGTTCGACGGAAGTCCGAAGGTTCGTCAGGAATGCTGCCGGAACTAGCCGAGAATGAGTAGGGAGCTTGCCGAAGGGTTTTTCGGAAGCTCACCGGAAGTTTCGTTGGAAGTTCACGGAGCTCACCGAGAAAGATCGGAGCTTGCCGAAGAAGCTCGTTGGAACTTGTCAAGATCAAATCGTGAAGTCTAGGAGCTTGCGGGGAGTCCGTAGAATGGTTTCCGAGAGTTTATCGGAAAACCGTCAGAAGTTCGTCGGAAGCTCGCCGGAAGAAGTCTTGACTTACGGACTTTGTAATAGCTTAGAAAATATCTTTAAATTCGTAGTTAGCACGTTACTTAGGGTTAGGATTAGGTGTTAATCCTATAAACCAAGTAGGGGCCAATTGGGCTCTAGTTCGGACTGGTTTGGGCCAATTTTAGAGCCCAACCAGTGAGCTGAAATAGTGTAGGTGGTGGCACCGCCTAGCACCCGAGAGCCATGCGGTGGCACCTCCTGGGCTGGGCGGTGGCACCGCCAGCATCAGGAACCAAAGAGAATTCAAATTTTGGAGCCCAAATTTGAATCCTCTTGAGGCCTATAAATACCCCTCAAATCTCAGCTGAGACAACAACCTTTTGAAAAGCAATAGTTTGAGTTAAGAGCCTTAGAATAGTCTTTGCAAGCCTTGTTTTTTATATTGCTTAAGTGTTCACCTCCTCCCATCTTGTTGAAAAGAATTGTAAGAGTGTGAACCACTTGTAAAGGTTGTAAGAGGGGTATTAGTCCTTCCCCTACAAGAAATTTGCTAGTGGAAGTTGGAAGCCTCTTCGAAGAAGGCTTCGCAAGTGGATGTAGGTCATTTTGATCGAACCACTTTAAAAACTGCTGCGTTATCTGGTTTGCATCCTACTCTTGCCATTTACATACTACAAACTTCTCTACTTAGTTACTACGCTTCTATACATTTCTAAGTTATCAAGCTTCTAAAATCGGTTTCCATTGATATTGCTTTTCATCATATGAAAGATTTATCAAAACCAAAGTTTTAATCCACTGCACTAATTCACCCCCCCCTCTTAGTGCCGCTCTGATCCTAACATCCTACATATTGAAAATTCATATCTATAGAAATAGATCTAAGAGGATGCTTGGCTTATCCCAATTCAAGTACATAGACACTATTGTTAAAATGTTTGACATAAAAAATTTTAAGAGAGGTCTCTAGGAGTATGTCCCCAAAGATTCCTAAATAAAGGGCAGACATAGATAGGATACCCTATGCCTCAACGATAGGGTCTATCATGTATGTCATGTTATATATTAGTCCTGATATAGAGCATGCTTTGAGTGTCACAAGCATGTATTAGGCAGATCTAAGTTTGGAGCATTAGAAAGCAGTAAAATTATCCTTAAGTACTTAGAAGTACAAAGGATCTTTTACTAGTATATGGAGAAAGTAGCCTCAAGGTTGAGGGCTACACAGACTTAAGTTTTTAATCCAATGTCATTACTTAGAAGCACTAAGGATGTTTTACTGGTATATAGAGGAAGTAGCCTTAAGGTTGAGGGCTACACAGACTTGAGTTTTCAATCTGATATCAATGACAGCAAGTCTAAATCAAGGTATGTGTTCATCCTAAATGGAGTAGTATGCTGGAAGAATTCCAAGCAAGATACTACTATTAACTCGACCATAGAAGCAGAGTATATTGCTGCAATAGAAGCAGCAAATAAGGAAATCTAGATGAAGAAGTTCATCACAAATCTAGGAGTTGTGTCGAGCAACGAGGAGCTAATTCCGTTATATTGCAACAACTACGAGGCGATTGCTAAAATGAGGGAGCCTAGGTCTCACCAAAAGTATTCTAAGGAGGTTCCAATTTATTAGAGAGATCATGGTCCAATAAGATATAATAGTGGAAAGAGTTATATCCGAAGATAACATCACATATCCATTGACAAAGCCATTGTCTCAAATTTTTTTTGAAGCGTCACAGGACTCACATATCCTTTCTTCAATAGTTCTGTTCATCCTTTCTGTCACACCGTTCTGCTGAGGAGTTTTAGGAACTGTTTTCTCAAGCCTGATTCTATGGAACCTGTAATAATTCTCAAAAGGACCCCCTGTACTCACCACCATTATCTGATCGAACACACTTTAACTTTATGTCAATTTCTCTTTCAACACTGACATAAAACTCTTTAAAAACATCGAGTATCTAGCTTTTAGATTTTAAAGCAAAATCTCACACTTTTCTAGAATGGTCATCAATAAAAGTAACAAAATAAAGGGCACCTCCAAGAGTTCTAGTTTGCATAGTACAAACATCAGTATGAACTAAATCAATAACATCTAATCTTCTAGACGATGGATATATATGAAATGTAACTCTATATGTTTTTTCAGCTAAGCAATGATCATAAGATTTAAGAGATGTACCTTGCAACTCTGGTAAGAACTACTTTCTAGTAAGAGTTTGAAGTCCCTTCTCGCTGATATGACCAAGCCTCTTGTGCCAAAGATCAATACTTTCACCCTTTTGAATTGTATTAATCTCTCGTTTATGTAGCTTAGCTTCCATGACATAAAAAGAGTTAAGTTTCTTTCCTCTTGCCATAATTAGAGAACCTTTAGTGAGTTTCCATTTGCTTTCACCAAAATAATATGCAAAGCCCATATCATCAAGTTTGCCTATAGATATCAAGTTAAGACGAATATCTGGAACATGCCTTACATCTTTGAGTATCAATTTGCTCCCAATACTAGTCTCCAAGCAAATATATCCAATACCCACAATCTTAGATGTACCACTGTTTCCCATTCTAACATTACCAAAATCACCAATAGTATAAGATCTAAAGAAATCACTATGAGAAGTAACATAAAATGAAGCACCAGAGTCAATTAACCCAGTTACTGTCCTGAGCTACAAGACTAACACAACCATCATCACAAACACTAGTGATATTACCTTCAGCAGCAACTGTATTGGTCTCTTTCTCATTTTTCTTCCTTTCATTCTGTTCTCGCTTCCAAAACCTATACTCTTTCTTCATGTGACCTGGTCTGTTATAGTGAAAATATTTAATCTCTTCTAGACTTGGATTTTTCCATGTAACCATGTGGATTTCTACTATGACTTCTTCCACATCTTTCTTATTTTTTAGTAACAAATGCACTAGAAGAAGATTCACCCTGATCTTTCCTTCTAGTATCTTCATTTAGCAAATTGTCTTTAATTATATCTAGAGTTAGAGTCTCCTCTGGCGTGGAGTTACAAATTGTCACTATATATGTTTCCCAACCTTTTGGTAAAGAGCTGAGAAGTAATAATCCTTGCATCTCATCATCTATATTCATTTTCATAGCAACCAGCTTATTTGCAAGACTCTGAAATAGGCTTATGTGCTCAATAATATTATCACCATATTTACACTTCAAATTTACAAGCCTTCTGAGGAGAGAAATTCTATTTCCCACTATCTTTTTCGCAAAGAGATTTTCTAACCTTTGCCAAATAACATCAACTCTAGTTTCATCAGAAATATGATCATGCAACTTTATATCCATCCATCTTCTAATATAGGCAATAACTTTTCTATGTTGAACTTTCCATTCTTCATCGTCCATAGTAGAAGGTTTATCTTTAACCTTGATAGACTTATACAAATCTTTACAATAAAGTAAATCTTTCATCATATGCCTCCAAGTGGAATAATTTGATGAGTTCAATTTAATCATACCATCTGACTGCTCCATTTCAATCACATAAGAAAAACTAGCACCAAATAATCTATTACTCTGATACTACTTGTTGGGAAAAATCAGTTAAAGCGAAATAATTCTTTTCCCTCTTTGTGTATCAAAATGGGTTCCTCATCAAAATACCAACTTGATATCAAAATATAAATATCAACCGCATAGCATAAACAATATAGCAATAAATCAATCACATGGTGAGACCAAATTTTTAATGTGGAAAACCCAATATGGGAAAAACCATGGGACCGTAGTCCACCTCAAACTTTCACTATCAATAGTAATGATAACAGGTTTACAGTAAATATTCTCTAGAATAACCAAGGATTATAATAATATCAAGAATATAGATCTTGGCTCAAGAATAGTATATCTTCATCATATAGATAGATGTCACAAAAAGAAGAATTTTAGGTCTCACAAAGTGGATATAGCAGGAAAGTACCTTAGAGAGGATAAACCACGTATCAACACCGTTAGAATTATAGAGCTTACTGCAAGGATTCTTCACATAAAATTTGGGCCAAAACTGACAATGTTTGGCCACTGATCGTCAAGCAGAAAACTCAAGATCCTAATCTTTCTCTCTCTGCTATTTTCTCTCTCTCTGTGCCGCCACCACTTGCTGCGTGATCTCGTTGCACCGTTTACCCTCACATCTACTCCTTTTCCTTTTAATTGTTGATTTGGGCTTATGGCCCAAATTGTCGAAGCCCACATATGGGCTGGACCTAACATCTCTTAAACTTGTAAAAAGGAGAAAAGGGTTGTAAGAGGGTAGTTGATATTTGCCCATTGAAAGAAGATTGATAGTGGAAGCCGGTGGCCTTGACGGAGGAGGAATCGGGAGTAGACGTAGGTCAGACGACCGAACCACTATAAATTTGGTGTGCACTCTCTTTCTGCTCTTCATTACTATTATTTTCTGTTTTAATTACTTATTACACTTACTTCAAGTGAAGCATACTTTCAATATCATTTTTGATATAGGCTTTATCGAAATAGTTTTTCTAAATCATCGAAGTTTTTTTATAGCACTAGTTCACCTCCCCCCCTCTTAGTGTCAAATTCGGTCCTAACAGTATGGTCTCTAGGATATTAGATAGATGAGAGACTATTGTTAGGAAAATCATTAGGGGCGGCATCACATGCGCAGCGGAAGAACAAGAAAACAAAATTCCCAATTCCCAAAGAGATGTTCATCGTTGTGCGAAGAATAGTGCGCAAAATCCGCGAAACTGAAAAACTACGTATAGAGTAGATTATGTTACCTAGGGAGATCGTATATCCCTGTTTCCTTGCAGATCCTTAGGAGAGGGTGAAGGAGGTCAAGCGTCCTCCTTTCTAGCGGTGATCCACACAGTAGGGCTACGACGACGCTCCTCAAAACTCCTGGCCTGCTCTGAGGTGGAGAGGGAAAGGAGAATAGGAGAGGCAAGCAAAGGCTCTAGCCTATGAGGCTCTGAATCTCTCCTATTTATAGAGGTCCCCTATCAAACCCTAATGGATCCTCGCCTAGTGGGTATTGGATCTGCATCCAATAACCCAAGCCTTTTAGATTAGTGGATCTCTATCTAATAATCTCTCATGGGCTCTTATTGGATCTTGTCCATGGGATCCAATAATTCAGGGGCTTATTGGATATCCAATAAGATAAGGGCTCCGTCGAATATCTCATATCCGAACTTCTACTCATTGCAATGCCTACCATATGTGTGTGACCCTCTAGGCCCAATATCGAGCTGGCCATGAGTTATACCTGTCAAAACTCATTCTAACTCAGTGAATTATTATCTATATAATAATTCACTTGACTCATCGACTACGGATGTACTATGCCACTACGCCGTAGTCCCTAGATGATACAGGGGAATCCAATCCATTGGACCTGTCTGTCCTCAATTACCGTGTACCTATAGTCCCTCATCCATCTAATATCCCAAAGACCATATATCGAGTATGGTGCTATCAGACCCATACGGTTTCTACTCGAGTCTCGCTCTAATCGGATTCTCCCGAAGAACTCTTTCTCTCTCAACCCGAATGACCCTGGCTAGGGATTTGTCTGAGTAAGAACACATGATATATTCCTCTCATAATGCCGAGAGTGAATGATCCTCTATCGACATTCAATAGCCCTCGTAAGGTCGACTACCACTCCCAATGACCAGTTGTACTAGATTTGGGATAGCTAAACCTATAAGTCTGGTATCAAAGAGTGGAGCACTCATACAGGACATCCTTGGTGTCTCAAGTCTAAGGACCAGATATACCACTAGGAATACGGAATCATTGTCTGACAATAAGGCATCATCAACCATCCAGCATTCTGTAAGCGAATCAATCAGTGAACTCATTTTCCAATGAGCACCTGTACTGTATCCCTAGTGTCCCTACACGAGCAGCTATGAGACCCGCTGCATCCATCATATGGATGGGTATATAGCACACCAGTTTGTCCGGTTATCACGATGTCCCTCTCGAGTAACCTATGACCGAGATTATTTAGGATATGTGTTTAAAGGTGAATCGATCTCATTTTTGTGATCTCATCACGATCCGATTCCCATTGCACAAATCCAAAGGCATCACAATATATATATATATATATATGCATATATGCAATAGTTATAAAGTGATATATGCCAAAATATAATAAGCAAAAAGATTCTGTATCAAGTCACACGTGCCATCACTCACGTGATTGGCTTGCTGGGCACCTATGACTAGCAATCTCCCACTTGACCTAAAGCCAATCACTTATGTGTCTAATCCCCATCAAACCCCTATGACGCTCAAAGACAATCTGAGACAACGGTTTTGTTAGTGGATCTACAATATTATCTTCGGATGGAACTCTTTCCACTACTACATCTCCTTGGGTTACGATCTCTCTGATAAGGTGGAACTTCCTCAGAACATACTTAGACTTCTGATAAGACCTAGGTTCCTTCGCTTGAGCAATCGTCCTATTGTTGTCGCAATATAAGGAGATTGACTCCTCGCTACCCGGCATAACTCCCAAATCTGTAATGAACTTCTTCCACCTGACTTCCTCCTTTGCTGCATCTGATGCAGCAATGGACTCCGTCTCTGTGGTCGAGTCAGCAGTAGTATCTTGCTTGGAACTCTTCCAGCACACTGCTCCTCCATTCAAGGTGTACACGTGCCCCGAATTTAACTTGCTTTCATCGACATCAAACTAAAAACTTGAGTTTGTGTAGCCTTCAACCTTAAGGCTACTACCTCCATATACTAGTAAAATATCCTTAGTCCTTCTCAAGTACTTAAGGATACACTTTACTGCTTTCCAGTGCTCCAAGCCTGGATCCACCTGATACCTGCTCATGACACTAAAAGCATACGCTATATCAGGCCTAGTACATAGCATGGCATACATGATAGGCCCTATTGCTGAGGTATAAGATATCATATCCATGCTCGCCCTTTCTTTTGGAGTCTTTGGGGACATACTCGTAGAAAGCGATATCCCATGTCTCATCAGTATGAGACATCTCTTGGAATTTTCCATGCCAAACCTTTTGACAATGGTTTCTATGTACCTAGACTGGGACAAGCCAAGCATCTTCTTGGATTTATCTCTATAGATTCTAATCCCCAAGATATAGGATTCTTCCCCTAAGTCCTTCATGGAGAAGTGTTTAGATAACCAAGCCTTTACTGTGGATAGCATTCCTATATCATTCCCAATGATCAGGATTTCATCCACATATAACACCAAAAAGGTGATAGCGCTCTCACTTACCTTCCTGTACAAACAAGGCTCATCTTCGTTCTTAACAAAGTCATAAGATCTGATTGCCTCATCAAATCTTATGTTCCAACTTTGGGAAGCTTGCTTTAGTCCATAAATGGATCTAAGCAACCTACACACATTATCTGGGCAGTTCTTGGACACGAATCCCTCAGGTTGCATCATATACACCTCCTCGAGATTCCCATTGAGGAATGCGGTTTACACATCCATATGCCAGATCTCATAATCATAGTGTGCTGCAATAGCCAATAGAATTCTGATCGATTTTAACATTGCTATGAGTGAGAAGGTTTCGTCGTAGTAAACACCTTGCCTTTGATGATACCCCTTAGCCACTAGCCTTACTTTATAGGTCTCTACCTTTCCATCTACTCCGATTTTTTTCTTAAAGATCCACTTGCAACCGATGGGTACAATACCTTCGGGTGCATCAACTAGGTTTCAAACCTTGTTGGAGTACATAGAATCCAACTCAGAATTCATGGCTTCTTGCTACTTCCCAGAATCTATACTCATAATAGCCTCCTCGTAGGTCTGAGGATCAATATCCTCAACATTCTCTCCTCTAATATGTCCCACATATCTCTCAGGAGGATGGGATACTCTATCAGACCTACGTAAAGTTGAAACTTGTGTATTAGGTACCTGAACAGACTCGGGCTGTAGAGTAGTTCTTAAGCTTGGTTCTCCAACCTCGCTCAACTCTATCATTCTCCCACTATCTCCGCCAAGAATGTGTTCCTTCTCAAGGAACACTGCTCTCATAGCTACAAAGACCTTTTGGTCCTCGAGATGATAGAAATAATACCCACAAAGTTTCTTTGGGGTATCCCACAAATTTGCATTGCTCTGTCCTTGATTCTAACTTATTGGGGTTGTGTCTTTTAATGTGGGTAGGACATCCCCAAATCTTAACAACCTTAATATCAGGCTTCTTCCCTTTCCATATTTCATATGGTGTAGACACTACCGACTTAGTTGAAACTCTGTTCATAAGGTAAGCTGTGGTTTCTAGGGCATATCCCCAGAATGAGATAGGTAGGTCAACGAAACTCATCATGGACCGTACCATGTATAATAGCGTACGATTTCTCCTTTCAGAGATACCATTGAGCTGAGGTGTATAAGGAGTTGTCCATTGGGATAATATCCCATGATCCTTGAGGAACTGAGTAAACTCTGTACTTAAGTACTCACCTCCTCAATTTGATCGAAGAGTTTTGATACTCTTTCCAATCTGGTTCTCCACATCATTCTTATACTCTCTGAATTTCTCAAAGGCCTCGGACTTGTACTTCATTAAGTATACATATTCATACCTTTAGAAATCATCAGTAAAGGTAATGAAGTAGGAGTAACCACCAATGACATGAGTTGACATGGGTCCACATACATCACTATGTATGAGTTCCAACAACTCAGTGCCTCTCTCTCCAGTTCCACTAAATGGAGAGTTGGTCAATTTTCCATGAAGGCAAGGCTCGCAAGTTGTATATGACACATAGTCGAATGGATCTAGATATCCATCATTTAGCAACTTTTGAATCATTCCCTCATGGATGCGACCTAGCTTACAATGCCATAGGTATGCACTGTTCATCTCATCTCATTTCCTCTTGGACACATTTACATTCATGATTTGTGGAGTAGTGTTTAGCATAAATAAACCTTTATGCAATATTCCTCTCACCAATCTCCCCTCGGTTTTGTTAGAATTTACAATAAATTGTAGATGTGATAAGGAATATTGGTATCCAATACCAATGCATTATCACAAAAAATTGACAATTGAAGATTGATCATGAATGTACCTGAAGCTTCTCCAAGCTTCTATTTCGCCCTCTCTGCAAGGTACTCTTTGCAGTTCCTCTTCCAGTTCCCATCTTTGCCATAGTGGAAGCACTGGCCTTTGACTTTTGCTGGGTCTTTCTTACAACTTTTGCTTTACCTGGTCTACCCTTGCCCTTTCCCTTCTTAAGGGACCTTTCTGTTTTCCTTTTCTTTCTAGTCTCACCAGTGTAGAGAACTGGCTTATCTTTCTTAATAGTAGTACTCTCTACCTCCCTCAACATATTAAGGAGCTCTAGGAGAGTCACCTCAAGCTTGTTCATATTAAAATTTATTATGAACTATGAAAAGGAATCTGGTAGGGACTGAAGCACAATGTCCACACACAAGTTATCCTCTAGGACCATTCCTAGACCTGTGAGTTTCTCTATCCACTCAATCATCTTTAGAACATGGTTCTAAACCGGTGTTCCCTCAGTCATCCTAGCGCGGAAGAGGCTCTTGGATATCTCATATCGTTGAGTCCTTCCCTGTTCCTCAAACAATTTACAAACATATAGGAGAATGGATCTGGCATCCATCTTTTCATGTTGTCTCTGTAACTCAGGAGTCACAGAGCCCAACATATAGCACTGAGTAAGAGTGGAGTCATCACTATACTTCACGTAGCGAGCGATCTCATCCTCGCTTGCCCATTCTTCGGGCGTAGGCATCATTGTATCAAGGACGTACACGATTTTCTCTACTGTGAGAACAATTCTCAAGTTACGGAGCCAATCCATATAATTTGGACTAGTGAGGCGGTTGACATCAAGTATGCCACGTAAGGGATTTGAAAGCGACATTTTCTGAAAATAAAGATATAGCAGAAATGAATAACATGCAGATTTTGCAAGAAATAAACTATCAAGATATGGACTTCTATCTTAATATGCTCCCACTATTTTACTAACGAGTCACGCGACACCCTCAACACATGAAATGGAAGTCTCCGATAGACTTCTAGTGGGGATTAGGATCCAATCAACGTCTTAGTGTAACCTCGAGGGACTCGACCAATCACACTAAGCTTAAAAGGTAGGCAACTCTTGCCGATCACAACTCCTTGTGATTTTCGTCCTGTTTGGCCTCCGAATCACCATGGTCTCAAAGGACTCGACCAACTATGATGCTCGGTTAAGTCAACACCTTCGTTACAAGATGAGTCTGATTTGATGATATACCCTCGAGGGACTCGACCAAGCATACCATGTCCTCAGGTCACCGGTGACATCTCTATGTCATAAGCAAGACAGCGAATTGTGATATAGGTGAGTCTGAGGGACCCGACCAACTCAAACTACACCGGGAATCGGTTCCTACTTATAATGATGGAAGGCCACGTGGGTCAATCTAATTGCCTCACATTTACCGACTTAATATTATCGAGAGAGATGTCTCTATGATTTGGTCTCCTAATATGACATGTCACACATATAAATATTTAATATATATCTACATCGTATGTAAATATATATACATATATAGTATGTGTATAAGCAATCACACTAGATGATCATGGACCACAACCTAATGTGATTAGGCCCGAGCTAGTAGGCCTAATCACTCACATCAAGATCTATATGTGCAACGGTGTATCTCCATGCCCTGTGATCGTCCATATCGTCCTCGTCGGTTCCGTCGACATCTCGATGCATCTTCATGCATCACGATCGTCCGTCTCATGGGTCTCGCTATCGCATCCACGCTCCCGTTGTGCCTTCTTATGTGATTACAACTTAATTATAAGCACGTAAGCCCAACAATAAATGAGAAATATAATGGAGGCTCGCAGACCCTAATAATAATAATCACAAGTATACACATCACACGGTCCATAATCATCCGTCCACACATCAAACATCACATGTATAAATAATCATCATCATATAGGACTACTAGATAATGATAAAAATAATAATCAACTAAACATTTTAATTAATTAGTATTTTATGAAATCAAGGACATAGAGAGAATTTCTGAATTCATAGGGGTATTTTCGTTGGACAAAAGACAGAAACTGGACTTTCTCAAATTCACAAGGGCAAAATTATCTTTTTGCCAAAAAACCCTAAGCCCCTCTCCCTCTTCGTTGCTGCTGCTGCCGCCGCCGCCACCCTACCGGCGACAGGCTATGCTACGGAGGGCGGGGCGCTGCCCTCGCCTGTGGGCGGCACGCCCGCTAGCGGCGCTGCCCTTGTAGGTGGGCGCCCCCACGGGCGGTTCTACCTAGGGGCAGTGCCCGCAGGCGATGCTGCCATTGCAGGCACCGTCGCCTCCGCCTCCGTGGGCGGTTCTGCCCGCGGGACAACGCCCGTAGGTGGTGCTGTCCCCCCAGGCGGCCGCCCCTACGGGGGGGTTTCACTCGCGGGAGCAGCGGTGGCAGGCGCTGCTGCCTTACGACGCCTCACCCCGCGGGAGAAGCGACCGCAAGCGCCTCTGCCCGCGGGCTGCCAGCCCCGCCGGCCGCAAGCCTACTGCAAGTAGGCCGCCGGCCGGCTGCTGCAGACACAGCCCTTGTGCTGCCTGCTTGCGGCTGCGCTACACGCACATAGATCGAGGGCATCAACTGTTGCTGACCTTTCTCACTTTTACGTCAACGATTTTGACGTCAAAAGGTTGAGGTGACTCTCCCAGAGCTCCTCAATATTTTGAGGGAGGTAGAGAGTACTATTAAGAAAGAGAAGCCAGTTCTCTACATTGGTGAGACCAGAAAGAAAAGGAAAGCAAAAAGGTCCCTTAAGATAGGAAAGGGCAAGGGTAGACCAGGTAAAGCAAAGGTTGCTAAGAAAGACCCAGCAAAGGACAAAGGCCAGTGCTTCCACTATGGTAAAGATGGGCACTGGAAGAGGAACTGCAAAGAGTATCTTGCAGAAAGGGCGAAGAAACTTTTGACATCAAAATCGTTGACGTAAAAGCAAGAAAGGGCAGCAATAGTTGATGCCCTCGATCTGTGTGCGTGCAGCGCAACCGCAAGCAGGCAGCACAAGGGTTGTGTCTACAGCAGCCGGCCGGCGGCCTGCTTGCGGCCAGCGGGGCTGGCAGCCCGCTGGCAGAGGCTCTTGTGGTCGCTTCTCCTGCAGGGTGAGGCGCCGTAAGGCAGCGGCGCCTGCCACCGCTACTCCCGTGGGTGAAACCCCCCCCGTAGGGGCGGTCGCCCGGGGGGACAGCACCGCCTACGGGCGTTGCCCCGCGGGCAGAACCGCCCACAGAGGCGATGGCGCCCGCAGTGGCAGCACCGCCTGCGGGCACTACCCTTGGGCAGAACCGCCCGCGGGG
This sequence comes from Musa acuminata AAA Group, assembly GCF_036884655.1. Classification (NCBI taxonomy): domain Eukaryota; kingdom Viridiplantae; phylum Streptophyta; class Magnoliopsida; order Zingiberales; family Musaceae; genus Musa; species Musa acuminata. The sequence continues at coordinate 13,125,393 of NC_088331.1, forward strand.
GCGCCCACCTACAGGGGCAGCGCCGCCAGCGGGCGTGCCGCCCATAGGCGAGGGCAGTGCCCCGCCCTCCACAACACAGCCTGCCGCCGGCAGGGTGGCGGCGGTGGCAGCAGCAGCAGCGAAGAGGGAGAGGGGCTTAGGGTTTTTTGGCAAAAATATAGTTTTGCCCCTGTGAATTTGAGAAAGTCCAGTTTCTGTCTTTTGTCCAACGAAAATACCCCTATGAATTCAGAAATTCTCTCTATATCCTTGATTTCATAAAATACTAATTAATTAAAAGGTTTAGTTGATTATTATTTTTATCATTATCTAGTAGTCCTATATGATGATGATTATTTATACATGTGATGTTTGATGTGTGGACGGATGATTATGGACCGTGTGATATATGTACTTGTAATTATTATTATTGGGGTCTGCGAGCCTCCATTATATTTCTCATTTATTATCGGGCTTACGTGCTTATGATTAAGTTGTAATCACATGAGGAGGCACGACGGGAGCATGGATGCGATAGCGAGACCCACGAGACGGACGATCGCGATGCATGAAGATGCATCGAGATGTTGACGGAACCGATGAGGACGATATGGACGATCACAGGGCATGGAGATACACCGTTGCACACATAGATCTTGATGTGAGTGATTAGGCCTACTGGCTCGGGCCTAATCATATTAGGTTGTGGTCCATGATCATCTAGTGTGATTGCTTATACACATACTAGATATGTATATATATTTGCATGCGATGTAGGTATATATTAAATATTTATATGTGTGACATGTCATATTAGGAGATCAAATCATAGAAACATCTCTCTCGATAATATTAAGTCGGTAAATGTGAGGCAATTAGATTGACCCACGTGGCCTTCCATCATTATAAGTTGGAACTGATTCCTGGTGTAGGTTGAGTTGGTCGGGTCCCTCGAGACTCACCTATATCACAATTCACTATCTTGCTTACGACATAGAGATGTCACCGGTGACATGAGGACATGGTATGCTTGGTCGAGTCTCTCGAGGGTACATCATCAAATCAGACTCATCTTGTAACGAAGGTGTGGACTTAACCGAGCATCATAGTTGGTCGAGTCCCTCGAGACCATGGTGATTCGGAGGCCAAACAGGACGGAAATCACAAGGAGTTGTGATCGGCAAGAGTTGCCTACCTTTTAAGCTTAGTGTGATTGGTCGAGTCCCTCGAGGTTACACTAAGACGCTGATTGGATCCTGATCCCCACTAGAAGTCTGCCGGAGACTTCCATTTCATGTGCTGAGGGTGTCGCGTGACTCGTTAGTAAAATAGTGGGAGCATATTAAGATAGAAGTCCATATCTTGATAGTTTATTTCTAACAAAATCTGCATGTTATTCATTTCTGCTATATCTTTATTTTCAGAAAATGTCGCTTTCAAATCCCTTACATGGCATACTTGATGTCAACCAACTCACTGGTCCAAATTATATAGATTGGCTCCGTAACTTGAGAATTGTTCTCACAGTGGAGAAAATCGTGTACGCCCTTGATACAATGATGCCTACGCCCGAAGAATGGGCAAGCGAGGATGAGATCGCTCGCTACGTGAAGTACAGTGATGACTCCACTCTTACTCAGTGCTATATGTTGGGCTCTGTGACTCCTGAGTTACAGAGACAACATGAAAAGATGGATGCCAGATACATTCTCCTACATGTCTGTAAATTGTTTGAGGAACAGGGAAGGACTCAGCGATATGAGATATCCAAGAGCCTCTTCCGCGCTAGGATGACTGAGGGGACACCGGTTCAGAACCATGTTCTATAGATGATTGAGTGGATAGAGAAACTCACAGGTCTAGGAATGGTCCTAGAGGATAACTTGAGTGTGGACATTGTGCTTCAGTCCCTACCAGATTCCTTTTCATAGTTCATAATGAATTTTAATATGAACAAGCTTGAGGTGACTCTCCCAGAGCTCCTCAATATGTTGAGGGAGGTAGAGAGTACTACTATTAAGAAAGAGAAGCCAGTTCTCTACACTGGTGAGACTAGAAAGAAAGGGAAAACAAAAAGGTCCCTTAAGAAGGGAAAGGGCAAGGGCAGACCAGGTAAAGCAAAAGTTGCTAAGAAAGACCCAGCAAAGGACAAAGGCCAGTGCTTCCACTGTGGCAAAGATGGGCATTGGAAGAGGAACTGCAAAGAGTACCTTGCAGAGAGGACGAAATAGAAGCTTGTAGAAGCTTCAGGTACATTCATGATCAATCTTCAATTGTCAAATTTTTGTGAAAGTGCATTGGTATTGGATACCAGTATTCCTTATCACATCTACAATTTATTGTAAATTCTAACAAAGCCGAGGGGAGATTGGCGAGAGGAATATTGCATAAAGGTTTATTTATGCTAAACACTACTCCACATATCATGAATGTAAATGTGTCCAAGAGGAAATGAGATGAGATGAACAGTGCATACCTATGGCATTGTAGGCTGGGTCACATCCATAAGGGAATGATTCAAAAGTTGCTAAATGATGGATATCTAGATCCATTCGATTATGTGTCATATACAACTTGCGAGCCTCGCCTTCGTGGAAAAGTGACCAACTCTCCATTTAGTGGAACTGGAGAGAGAGCCACTGAGTTGTTGGAACTCATACATAGTGATGTATGTGGACCCATGTCAACTCATATCATTGGTGGTTACTCCTACTTCATTACCTTTACTGATGATTTCTCAAGGTATGGATATGTATACTTAATGAAGTACAAGTCCGAGGCCTTTGAGAAATTCAGAGAGTATAAGAATGATATGGAGAACTAGATTGGAAAGAGTATCAAAACTCTTCGATCAAATTGAGGAGGTGAGTACTTAAGTACAGAGTTTACTCAGTTCCTTAAGGATCATGTAATATTATCCCAATGGACACCTCCTTATACACCTCAGCTCAATGGTGTCTCTGAAAGGAGAAATCGTACACTATTATACATGGTACGGTCCATGATGAGTTTTGTTGACCTACCTATCTCATTCTGGGGATATGCCCTAGAAACCGCAGCTTACCTTCTGAACAGAGTTCCAACTAAGTCGGTAGTGTCTACACCATATGAAATATGAAAAGGGAAGAAGCCTGATCTTAAGGTTGTTAAGATTTGGGGATGTCCTACCCACATTAAAAGACACAACCCCAATAAGTTAGAATCAAGGACAGAGCAATGCAAATTTGTGGGATACCCAAAGAAACTTTGTGGGTATTATTTCTATCATCTCGATGACTAAAAGGTCTTTGTAGCTATGAGAGCAGTGTTCCTTGAGAAGGAACACATTCTTGGCGGAGATAGTGGGAGAATGATAGAGTTGAGAGAGGTTGGAGAACCAAGCTTAAGAACCACTCTACAGCCCGAGTCTGTTCAGATACCTAATACACAAGTTTCAACTTTACGTAGGTCTGATAGAGTATCCCATCCTCCTGAGAGATATGTGGGACATATTAGAGGAGAGGATGTTGAGGATATTGATCCTCAGACCTACGAGGAGGCTATTATGAGTATAGATTCTGGGAAGTGGCAAGAAGCCATGAATTCTGAGATGGATTATATGTACTCCAACAAGGTTTGAAACCTAGTTGATGCACCCGAAGGTATTGTACCCATCGATTGTAAGTGGATCTTTAAGAAAAAAATCGGAGTAGATGGAAAGGTAGAGACCTATAAAGTAAGGCTAGTGGCTAAGGGGTATCGTCAAAGGCAAGGTGTTAACTACGACGAAACCTTCTCACTCATAGCAATGCTAAAATCTATCAGAATTCTATTGCCTATTGCAGCACACTATGATTATGAGATCTAGCAGATGGATGTGAAAACCGCATTCCTGAGAACCTCGAGGAGGAGGTGTATATGATGCAACCTGAGGGATTCGTATCGAAGAACTGCCCAGATAAGGTGTGTAGTTTGCTTAGATCCATTTATGGACTAAAGCAAACTTCCCGAAGTTGGAACATAAGATTTGATGAGGCAATCATATCTTATAACTTCGTTAAGAACGAAGATGAGCCTTGTGTGTACAAGAAGGTAAGTGGGAGCGCTATCACCTTTTTGATGTTATATGTGGATGCAATCCTAATCATTGGGAATGACATAGGAATGCTATCCATAGTAAAGGCTTGGTTATCTAAACACTTCTCCATGAAGGACTTAGAGGAAGCATCCTATATGTTGGGGATTAGAATCTATAGAGATAGATCCAAGAGGATACTTCGCTTGTCCCAGTATAGGTACATAGAAACCATTGTCAAAAGGTTTGGCATGGAAAATTCCAAGAGAGGTCTTATACTAATGAGATATGAGATATCGCTTTCTACGAATATGTCCCCAAAGACTCCAGAAGAAAGGGCGAACATGGATATGATATCTTATGCCTTAGCAATAGGGTCTATCATGTATGTCATGCTATGTACTAGGCCTAATATAGCGCATGCTCTGAATGTCACGAGCAGGTATCAGGCGGATCCAAGCTTAGAGCACTAGAAAGCAGTAAAGTGTATCCTTAAGTACTTGAGAAGGACTAAGGATCTTTTACTAGTATATGGAGGTAATAGCCTTAAGGTTGAAGGCTACACAGACTTAAGTTTTCAGTTTGATATCGATGATAGCAAGTCGAATTCAGGGTATGTGTGCACCTTGAATGGAGGAGCAATGTGCTGGAAGAGTTCCAAGCAAGATACTACTACTGACTCAACCACAGAGGCGGAGTACATTACTGCATCAGATGCAGCAAAGGAGGGAGTCTGGGTGAAGAAGTTTATCATAGATTTGGGAGTCGTGCTGGGTAGCGAGGAGCTGATCTCCTTATATTATGACAACAACGGGGCGATTGCTTAAGCGAAGGAACCTGAGTCTCATCAGAAATCTAAGCATATTCTGAGGAGGTTCCACCTTATCAGAGAGATTGTAACCCGAGGAGATATAGCAGTGGAAAGAGTTCCATCCGAAGATAACATTGCAGATCCACTGACAAAGTCGTTGTCTCAGATTGTCTTTGAGCGTCACAGGGGTCTAATGGGGATCAGACACATAGGTGATTGGCTTTAGGTCAAGTGGGAGATTGCTAGTCATAGGTGCATAGCAAGCCAATCACGTGAGTGATGGCACGTGTGACTTGATACAGAATCTTTTTGCTTATTATATTTTGGCATATATCACTTTATAACTATTGCATATATGCATATATATTGTGATGTCCTTGGATTTATGCAATGGGAATCAGATCGTGATGAGATCACGATAATGAGATCGATTCATCTTTAAACACAAATCCTAAATAATCCTGGTCATAGGTTACTCGAGACGGACATCGTGATAACCGGACAGACTGGTGTGCTGTATACCCGTCCATATGATGGATGTAGCTGGTCTCATAGCTGCTCGTATAGGGACACTAGGGATACAGTACAGGTGCTCATTAGAGAATGAGTTCACTGATTGATCCGCTTACGGAATGCTGGATGGTTGATGATGTCTTATTGTCAGACAACGATTTCGTAGTCCTAGTGGTGTATCTGGTCCTTAGACTTTAGACACCAAGGATGTCCTGTATGAGTGCTCCACTCTTTGATACCAGACTTATTGGCTATCCCAGATCTAGTACAACTGGTCATTGAGAGTGGTAGTCGACCTTACGAGGGGTATTGAGTGTCGATAGAGGATCATCCACTCTCGGCATCATAAGAGGAATATCCTATGTGTTCTTGCTCAGAGAAATCCCTAGTCATGGTCATTCGGGTTGAGAGAGAAAGGTTTCTCCGGGAGAATCCGATTAGAGCGAGACTCGAGTAGAAACCGTATGGGTCTGACAACACCATGCTTGATATACGGTCTCTGGGATATTAGATGGATGAGGGACTATAGGTACATAATAACTGAGGACAGACAGGTCCAATGGATTGGATTCCCCTATATCGTTTGGGGACTACAGCGTAGTGGCCTAGTACGTCCGTAGTTGATGAGTCGAGTGAATTATTACAGAGATAATAATTCACTAAGTTAGAAGGAGTTCTGACAGGTATGACTCACGGCCAGCTCGATATTGGGCCTAAATGATCACACACATATGGTAGGCATTGCGATGAGTAGAGGTTCGGATATGAGGTATCTGACGGAGCCCTTATCTTATTGGATGCAGATCCAATACCCACTAGGGGAGGATCTATTAGGGTTTGACAGGGGACCTCTATAAATAGGAGGGATTCATAGCCTCATAGGCTAGAGCCTTTGCTTGCCTCTCCTATTCTCCTTTCCCTCTCCACCTCAGAGTAGGCTTGGAGTTTTGAGGAGCGTCATTGCAGCCCTACTGTGTGGATCACCGCTAGAGAGGAGGACGCTTGACCTCCTTCACCCTCTCCTAAAGATCTGTAAGGAAATAGGGATATACGATATCCTTAGGTAACACAATATACTCTATACGCAGTTTTTCAGTTTCGTGGATTTTGCGCACCAATCTTCGCACAACGACGAACATATCTTTGGGAATCGGGGATTTTGTTTTCTTGTTCTTCCGCTGCGCATATAATGTCGCCCCCAAGATTTCCCAACATGAACCACCCCCCTCATCGCCTCTACCATCAGCGATGCTGCCCCTGGTCGCACCACCATCGCTGCCTCCCCTTGGGTCACAGTCGTAGTCGCTCGACCATCCCTCCTCGAGGTGATTGAAATAAGGCATCCACGACCGTCGTATCCACTGCAACCATTATTGTTTCCTCCCCTCTTCGCTGCCGACATCAATAGCAACCGTAGTAGCCTAGTCCTCAATAGCCGCAGCTACCACTGTTTCCTTAACTGGCCATGATCCCTCGGTGTCGCCAGCGCCTCCTTCCATGATGTGATAGAAATAGGGCAATGCTACCTCCTATCCACACTGTCACAACCGCCCGCGATCCCTCAACATCACTAGTGCCTCCTTTTGTGGTGCGACAGAGACAAGGCAACGCTGCCTTCCATCCACGTTGTTGTAGCCTAGTCCTCAACCATCGTAGCCACCGCAATGGTGAGCCCTCGGTGGCATTGCCCCCCACCGCACCACCATCGCTACCTCCCAACCCTTAGTAGTCGTGATCTCTCCACGTAGCGACCGCGGCTATATCTCTACATTCTCACAGTAACCCTTCACTCCCAGAGTGCTGTCATTGACTGCATCATAGTAGCAGCACTGAATATGGTAGTGTTAATGCCCTTTTTCTAACACCAGAAATAGGATTTGAAATTATAAATTTGTAATCTTTCGCAATGGCTACCGATAACTCAATAAAAGTCTAAATCGAAGCATTAGAAACCAGAATTGAGAACTGACTGCAAGAAACCCTTAATAATTTTAAAAAGAGTCGATTAGAGAGCTTCAACAAGTTTTAATAAGATGAAAGTTCAAGTCTTACATTGAACGGATCTGAAGACACAAGAAGAAGGAACTAAGAATAGGACACAAGCTATCCACGCATGAATGTGAAAATTTTAAGATGGGAAGATGGAGATCCGATTAGTTGGATCTCTAGGGTAGAAATTTTTTTCATTTTCACAAAACCCCAAAAGAATCCAAGGTAGAAATAGCTTCAATCCAGCTAGAGGGAAATGCAATCCAGTAGTATGATTAGTATGAAACTTACCACGGAGTACCCTCGTGGGAGCAATTTAAGAGAGGGCTTCTTGTTCAGTGTAGACCATATGAATACGAGAATGTTGATGGACAGCTCACCAAAATTTGTCAGACTTGTACAATGTTAGAATATCAGAGTAGATTTAAATGATTGTTAAATCAAGCCAGAGATTGGTCTGAACAACAACTGATGAGTACATTTATTGAAGGACTTAATTCATATATCTAGTGTAAAGTCAAAACTCACCAACCCCATACTATAACGGCTACAATCTCATTTGCATGTTTGCATGAGAAAAAAATTAGTAGGAAAAATCATCGAAACATAAGTGACAACAAACAGATGATCAGCAAGCCACCCGCCCCATCCATTCTTAATCGAAACCCTAACACCCGAAGACTAACCCGAGAAGAACTCAAGGAAAGATCAACGAAGGGTTTGTGCTGGCACTATGGAGTAGGGAGCTCAAATGTAAACAAGGGTAACTTCTTATGATTGAACCAATTGGGGAGGAATCAGAAGCTAATAATGTGGACTCCGATCATGAAGGTATAGATTTTGATGAAGATATTAGACTTATCATACATACAGTGCTTGCATTAGTCGACTACTCTAACCTAAAGTTGGAGGAACTCTAGAATATCAACATGTTACAGTTTTGATTGATACTTGTAGCACTAACAATTTTATGAAAATTTTATGGATAGTAAGGTTTTTGACTGATTGGCCTACCACATTGAAGGCTGTGAGAAATTTGAAGCAAAGGTCACTGATGGATGAATTTTAATTTGTGATAGCAAATGTTCGAAATCAAAATTGACAGAACCAAGAGTTGTAGAATTTTTTTTACTATTATTGGAAGACTTCGAAGTGGTACTTGGAATTGAATGACTATCAATCTTGGGTAATATTTCTTGAAATTTTTATAAACTAATTATGAAGTTTTTTATTAATGGAAAGCAGGTGATTCTAAAAGAAAGACGTGAAAGTAAGGTCATAATTGCCACTGGCCATCAGATGGAGAGGGTTCTCAAGAAGACTGCAATGACTACTATACCGAAAGGTTGACCTATTATTTATACTATAAAGAAGTGGAGATCGTATTTACTTAATCAATGGGTTATGATGCACCATAGATACCCTGTGACTAAAGTGCTGAAACAGAAGCTTCCCAAGTTTGATGTTGCTGACAAAGTTGATTTGAAGGGGGAGGAATTGTTAGGATCTCTTTATTTTCTAAGCTAAGCTTTTGAATAATATTTTATTAAGTTTGTTTAGTTCAATAAGAGTCAGATAGGGATTTATTTAATATTTACTTATTATTAAAAATCTAAGTCCCGGTGAACTCTAGATGAAACTCTATAAATAAGGATGTATCTATTTCTTTTCATCAATCAATAAAATATTATTCAGTCTTTTGACAAACCCTAGAAGGCTGATCACCTAGAAGTGATCATCCATTTTCTCTCATTTCTTTTATGATAAAACCCTAAGGTCTTATCAGATAGGTTCTTGTTGTCTGATATGTGTATAGTATAATTCTTTGTAAGAACGAGAGAAGTAACGTATGAAATGCGAGCATTTTCTTTTCGATATATATGGATTTGGATATTTTTCACCCACATATCAATATTTTTTAACCCTCAAGTAAAAATCTAACACTAAAAGAAGAAAAAAAAAACGAAATTGAACGGCCAAATTTGAGAAAGAAATGCTGAATCAAAGTATCATAGTCTCGTTTGTACTACATAAGAAGGGACGAGTTGATGCCATAGAACCATCGGTCACTGACAACGTTATGATCGACTCATGATCTAATGAAATATCAACTAAATAGTCATCTCTTTGGATCCACGCAAGAAGCTTCATTCACTCGACACCTCTCAATTATTATGTTGTTGTTACTATCCATAATTATCGTTCTGTCTTGCACTAACTATAAAGAAAACCTCCTGATTTGAAGGGATTGAACATCTCGATGATGTCATGTCATTAGCATCAAAAGTCTCCATCCCTACTTACTCCCTTTCCTAGTAATTTTTTCAATTGCTAAATCGTATGTCGTACATCTGATATCATGTTTTACTCCTTCCATTCGAACATTACATAATCGCGTACGTTTTTGACTTTCGACTGTCCATGCTGCGCTGACCTTTGGCTCTCTCCACAGACATAATAATTTGCCCCAAGAAGCATAGAGATCCACCAGACGCCCTTAGAAACAATTCAGCGTACATTGCCACACTCTTGACTTCGTTCAATGAAACACCTTTGACAAGGCAAGGTCGAGCATCCCACACAGACATAAACCATTTCCACACCACATAGAAGACTGGGATGGGCCCTTCTGATCCTAGCCGTGTCGAAATGACCACCAAGAATCATGGAAAGAGAGCGGAAAGGAAAAACAATGGAAAAAAAAATTTCTTACATCAAAGGCATCCCAAGAAGCACATGGCAAGGCAAAACTACTCTCGTTTAATGTATACACATTTTGATCAAATACCACAACACAATCCTAAAGCACAAAACCATGGCAGATCATTCTAGGCAGAAAACCTAAATTCTGAAGGTGCATTTCTACGGGGAAATCAACTACAAACACTAATAAATGTCCGTAGCAACTCTGATGGCATCACATTCTTGCTGCTAACGTGCTTTGATAGTCTGCACTTTTGTGTATACAGATGCTCGGTTGCTTGTAATCTCCTCATACACAGTACGGCGAGCAAATCTCAAGTGGCAATATCATCAACTTCAGAATTAAATACAAAACTCGGAAATGTTGTTGTTATGTCCCTGCATAGTTACCATAAAGACAGGTCATTTGACTTGCATTACTAAGCCACAAACGCAGTTACGAGAGACTAGTGCTTTCATGCAAGCTTACAGAATATTGTAAATATTGCTTTACACAATTGGAACCCATAAAAGTACTGGTGTTCATTATTTGCACAGAGAAAATAATTATTTCAAGAATAAAGTCCTAACACATCCCCATAATTTTAACATTTACAAGTCTGCATACATGAAAATTTGAAAGCCAAAAATATTTGTTAAGAGGAACAAATATTGGTCAAGCATATTTCACAATGGCTTTTGTGGATACATATTCTTATGAAGAGTACCAGAATCAGAATGAGGTGTCCCTAGTTCCATTTAATATCATGATCCTCAGTGATACTTTTAAGTTTTACTGACCAGATCAAACTAAATCTGTCATGAATAATACTAAATGATGACACTTTGGACAAAATATCTAGAGATAATTTTACGAACCCATGCAAGCTGTGCTACACTTTGGACTAATACTCCCAGTTGACACAGATGAACCAGTATATGGAAATAAATTAACAAAACCTTAGGTTTAACTACTGGAAGATGGCAGATAGGTCCCTTTCTGACATTTCTCTATACCAAGGATGTTCTCCCTTGTTCAAAGAGTACAATGCTTTTTAATCTAGTCCTCGGACCTTTTCTTTTAATCGCACAAATTGTTGCAGATCAAACTTCAAATTATATATAGATGGTATGCTTTATCATTGATTATTCTTGTTGTTGTCTAAAAAAAGTCAAAATCTTAGGAAAAAATAGTCGGCAGCTGTACAAATGTTTACATTATCCATTCCAAAAGAATTACAGTGCCTTGTAGAGCACTATTTGCACAATGATAAAGATTGAATAATTATTCACCCAATCTCCAGAAGTAGGTCGAGCATCCAATATTTACCAACCAACATATATCCAATCAGTGAACGTTCCTCTTCTCTCTTATATTTCTATCTATTCTTTGTATTTTATATGTTGTTTCCCCACAACCTCATTATTTAGTCTAGTGACTTTATTGTCATCACATAACCAATTGCTAGTTCATTTTACAGAATCTAGCAGCAATTGAGCATTATAATCTACAGGCTTTTTATTCTGTACTATTATGTTTTAGGTTATGGAACAAGAATAGTATTTATTGAGGACATAATTAAGATATGAAGCTCTGTGAGGGTTTCAGACTGTTTTTTGTTTTGATGAAAATACACAAATATGTTTTACTTTTGTGATCACAGCACATATTTTCTTTTCTCTTCTTTTAAAAGAACTATTATGTGGTGACACCAAACATTAAAATCAATATTGTAAAATAAAAAAATGATGATATTTTGTGTTTTTTCAAAAAACGATAATAAAAAATAATTCTAGTTAGAAGGAAACTCATTGAGTCATGAGTCCTACATCATCGCCATCAGCAGCCATGTTATGAAGTGACTGTTGAGGGTGGAACAGCACAACTTGCCTGGTCAATTACTAGCTGATGTGGCAGTTGAACAACCATCCGAAGTGTGGTTTATGACAAAGGGCATGGATATATTTCAGAGAGATTTAATCAGTGAACAAGGTTGGGATGCAAGCATTGGCTATCAAAACATAAATTTAAATTTGATTTGGTGGGAAAAAAGATTTGCTTAGGATGCTTATAATGGGCCAAATAAAATACCAGATGATATGGAAGAAACAAAAAGGATAAACACCAGGATCACTGATTCTAGTAATCATATTAGAGATGGTCCCACATCTCATATCTACCATTTAATCTGTGATAATGTAATATGGCTGATAAAGAAGTGATTGGTTCCCCTATGGAGCTATTATTTGTTTCATGTATTCCTGCATTTATTGGTGTACAAAATGATCAAAATTCCAATCAATCTAGGACTCCAACCATCCTATGGGCAAAATAAGATTCTGATATGTTTCTATTAAATAAACTTCACATTGATTTCCATCTTGTCTGCATATGCTGATATTTACCTCAATAGTTGAGACATTACAGTTTTGCTGTTGTTGCTGCTTCATACATTGATACATCAAATGCTACAGTAATCAAGCAGCCATCATGGATCATAGTTGAGCACTTATAGCTACAATAGCAGATATTCTACCAGCATATCACATCCCCTCTTTACCCTTTATTTTTCTTTCCTTTCTTTCCTCTAAATCATTTACCAACTACAATGCTCCACCATCAAAGAGGATGTGTTGTCAACACCTGCTCTTTGCAGCTTAACCTTCTACGACTTATGAGAATGTGGTCATATTCAAGGATAGTTTTTTCAAACTTGGATCAGTCCATAATCAAGGATAGTTCTTTCAAACTTTGATCAGTCCATTCAAAATAAAAAAAACAGCATTTGTCCATAAAATATGGAAAGCTATGTAGTTCCCTATAGACCTTAATAAAGACAAAATGCCCCATTATCATGGAGCAAGCAAAAAATCATAGAACAGCCTATGGTATGCAACTTACAAAAATTTTCTGCCTTCTTCACAAAAAATTACCTGAGATATGGAAGGGTCATGATCTTCATCAATGATGGGTTGTGAGAGACAAAATTCTCCCATTCTATTTTATCTATTTTTCCATCCTGATTAGCATCAGCTTCTTGAAATGTCTGTTAAAAATAATGTAAGAAGCACAGCAATTGAACTGGACTATATGTAGTTCCATGATCAGAAATTGTGAACCTTATCCAGGATTATCTCCAGAGTCTCATCCGCCAATCTCATTTCTGATTCAGACAGCAGTGCAATCAGCATTTGCTTGACCTGTGAAACCAAAAATTAAGTTGCAAGGACCATCTTATGTCAATATCATAAACTGAACTAACAAATCTTAAGTAAAAGAGATTAATTCATGCTCAATCAATTTCAACAAAAAAATACAGGTAAAGAAGGTTAGGTGCTACTTCAGCTCCAACATTTATTTAATATATATTCAGTCAATAGATCTAGTTGTAAAACAAAATTGTTGGTCAACAGTAATTGTTTTTATTATCAAACATCACCTATGTTTTATATGGAGAAAAAAAAAAATTCAACAAAATAATACTGCAAAGAACTTCTTTCCTTAAACCAACCATTGGGATACTAAGGACAAAAGACTTCGGGAGAAGCCTTATTCCTGCCAATAATTCAAACATTTATTTTTCCCTAGAGAAAATAGCATAGATTCTCCTAGATAAAATCAATTTCTCTTTCATATTCACCGATAACCAGTTCCAATTATCTCATTCTTTTAAATTAACACCTTATGTTCACAATTACACTAAACATACTGAATTCAAGCTAACTTTTGTTAATTGGTCCCCTTTTTCCCATCCAACTATTTGCTCATATAAAAACTGAAATGAATTTTCTTCTACATTTTGTTGATCAATACGAGAACATGTTACTACCATATTATGAATGTTACCCTGCATGCCTGAGCCACAGGACATTGTATCAATTAATCAAATGAATGGCTTTAATTAAAGATGTATGTTCCTCCAAGAAAGAAAAATTTTTGTGCTGTGTAAGTGGAAAAATATTACTTGTCCAAAAGGTAAAAAGTGGGCTTTCAATCCTCCTGTAGCCTATTATTGTATTGGAGATGTATTCACAAGGCAAAATCTAATAAACAATTTCTCATTAATACAGGCCAACTAGAATATTAACCATTCATAAGATGTCAAGGTACCTCTTTCCTTTCAATGAAGCCCGTGCCATCCAGATCATAAAGTTTGAAGGAAACTGTGGAATCACATAAAGATTTATAAAAATGGGTCCACCACGAAGTCAAATCAGCTAAAATACAATAAAAAACTTACAATCTACTTTGTCTTCATGAGGAGCATTTGGGTGAAAAACATTGAGAGATCGAACAAAATCCCCAAAATCAATCACTCCCTTTTGTTTAACATCAAATAGATCAAATAACTGCATTTTTAAGTAGTAAAATCAGCTATTGACACAACAGTATCTCAGAGCATACAGAGCAGCTATTAACACTAAACAGTATCTAGCCAAATTTGACCATCTGATTACACTAATTAGCAAACTGAAACTATGAAAGTAATGGATATAGACTCCTTACCAAATACAATACTAAGACATCTTCAACATAGTGCATCAGATAAATGTTAATAGTTCAAGTAGGAAAAACCCCTCAGCCGATGAAGCATGAATATTGTTCTATCAGGTACAAATTCCATTGTCATACAAGGTCAAGAGACAGTATCACCTACAAAACTTGCTTAAAATACTCTTTCTTTATAGTCGTCATTTAAGTAAATGTAAGAATTATGGTGACGTCCAGGGTTGCTACTTTGCAACCTGAGAGATCAGGTTCGAGTCTTGGAAACAACCTCTCTATATTTAGAGTAAGGCTAGGCATATATTGATCCTCCCAGACTTGCATTGAAGGGAGCCTCGTGCATTGGATACATTTAAAAAAAATGAAATGGAGCTAGCAGCTGGCAGTACAACCTTAGTTTTCTCATCATCCATTAGGATTCTTGTTCAGCACATCTTCTAGTGCAGTCTAATTATCTCATGCCTTTGATCTAATGAAAAACTATATCTACAAACTCATTCGTATGGTTCCACACAATCAGGGTTTGTGAGAATTAACTGGTTGGGCCAGCCTTGGGGGAAGAAGAATTGTTATTAAAATTAACAATGGATCATATATAAAAAGGCTTCTTTTGAAAATCTTCATCGTATGTTTTATATATTTCAATAGAAAAATTAGACTAGTTTAAATTCCTAGTTAGATTAAGAGATATGGGCACTACTAGCCCCATATATACACAAGATTGTCAGCCTTTAAATCATCTTCCCTTCTGTGCAGCAAAATATTTAGTTTTGTTAATTGGTCTTCTAGTTCTTAAGCTTGGGAGGTTTCTTCTCCAAACTGAATAAAAAGAAGCACATGTTAGAGGTGACATTAACAAAGTCATTCATTTTTAGGTTTACTTCTTACAAATTTAGAAAACTGATAAGACTACAGCGTTGCGTAAGATATAAAAAATCAGAAATAATAGTTAAGATATGAAAACAAGTCCAAAATCACAATATTGAGCTCCCAAATTGATTAACACAACCTCAGTTGATAATCAGAAAAATGTTATATTAATTAGTCCAGCAACTACCAAGCAAGATGCAAACTCAAGCTATTCTACAGATACTTATGACTGCTATTTGCAGAAGTAAACAGGGATACAAACAAGAAGCTCTTGTTGATATAGTACCCGATTTGCAAAGAGATTGTCCCTTTTTCTGCTCTTAAATAATGCAAGCTGAAATTCTTCCTGCAGAGAGTAGATAATATGAAAATTAAATCATTAAGTACAACTTGGTGTCTTTAATTCTTTTAAAGAAGTGCACCAAATCTACAGGAGTAATCAGTATACACTAATCACCTGATGAGAACTATTTGTACTAACTAATCAGGTTCTCATATGCATTCTAAAGTAAAATTGGGACAAAGCATCAAGTTATACAAGCATTAACCAAACACCAATGCAGATTTGTATTATTAATGGTAGGTCTTGTTACTAAGAAGCACAGACATGCGTTTTTTGTGGACATGTCCGTGTCCATGTCCATGTCAGACAAACGGACACACGTTGAGCATTCACATGGGGATTTCCATTCGTGTGTGGCGTTGCACTCGTGTGGCTCTCATGTGAGGGGTATATGCTTCGCAAGAAAAGAAATTTAGAGATGGTCACAAGGAAACATATATCAATTATATTTGCAGATTGTTAAATATTATTTGATATACTCAACTTTTATTTTGGGTTCTTAAATTTAGATGATTTTAATTATTTTAACCTATATGATGATATTTATTTGTTCATATTGCTGAGTTTATAAAATTTAAATATAAATATTATAAAACTCTTGTTAATCAAATATTATATTATATACATATATATATATATATTAAAAAATACACATGTCCTTGCCGTATCCGTGTCCTAATTTTTTAAAAATGGCATGTCACAGTGTCCGTGTTTCTTAGGTTAATAAAGACTAAGTCAGCAATTAAGAAGCCCAACAAAGTTGGGTAGACTGACAACCAACCAAGCATAGACCAATGTATTTCGTCTTTATCACAAGTTTATCAAGATGAAATTAGCTAGTTGTAATTTTTTTGAAGAATAGGTGGTTTAAGTATCCTTTCTCAGAGTTTCATTCTTGAATTGCATGTTGTGCAGATAATGGAAGGTTTTTTTTATTTGAGCAAAAGATAATGACAATTTTCTTGAATACTTCCTGACTTGTATCAGAGAATCAAGCAATAAGCCCAAACTAAAGATGAGTGATAAGAATTTATTGGAAGTTACAATCAGTAACTAGGTTAAAAGGTAGTAATTATATCTTGAGTGACATGTGATCTCATTATAAATCATCAGCTACCTTTTTAAAACCAAAGCATCTTGCTGTGAACAATCGTCATTATGCAAAGCGAGAATTTTATTGGTTTAACTAGTATAGCATCAAAGACATCCAACTTCATTTCATTTAACCCAAAAATTTTGCTTAAGGCCATCTATCTTTTTGCAAGATATCCTGAAAGGGACTCTTGCCGAAACCTAGTATCATAGTTCCATTAATAACTAGTTTAAATCTATATAAAAGTATTCATTCAATCATTTATCAGAGAAATATGGAAAAGGAAAATTTTAAGCTAGCCAATCACTATGCAAGGGAAAGCAACATCGTTGCAAGAAAATCAGTTTCTTCACATTGATGCTTCTGTCACTGACATGTCAGAAAGTAAAAAAGTTGCTTAAACAAGAGATATTAATAAACTTTCACCAGAACAAAAGAAAGCGGGAGTTAATAGCAGCCTGTGCTTTACCTTGTTGATCAATCCATCATCGATTACAGAACCACTAATGCTCTTGAACAGTTCAAAAAGTGCCTCAACTTCACTGACAGTAACTGTCAAGATAAACAACAGAAAATATTTATCAAGAAGTGAACAAAATAACTGAATTGAACCTTGCATTTCTTTTTTGTTTTTTATTCTAACTTCAAACAAGTGAAAAACCTGATAATGAAATATGAAGACATAAAAAATAACAGTTACACTAGGAATAGATAAATAGATCTCCGAGGCTTTCACTTGATTTAGAGTTAGATGCATCAAAAAATTTATTCTCTCCTCATCTTGCACAAAGCAACGCTTTCAAAAGATGCCACGTTGACATAATCAAGCTTCATGATGCAATAAACAAGCCAGATAATGGTGAAGATTGATGGAGATAGAAGACCATGGTAGGAAGACAGGTTTTAGAGGCTGGAAAAGACACTCAAAACAGAGAAAAAAGTAACTAAAGCCTCATAGCCTCAAAGAAAACTAATGTCTTTGTTGCTCAAGTGATGAGCATAACCTACTACCAAACTCAAACATGATCCCTATTTAAAGACACAATCAAACTTTCTAGAGAAAAAAATACAACTAACTTTATCTCATTTCCCAAATTACTTATTTGTTTAACATGTATCTTGAAGATATTTGACTTTTTTTTCATTCTTCTACTGTCTTTCTTGAACCAACATGTCCAGAATGAAATAGTCAATTGGCACTTTAGCACAGTAACCTTACCAGTTCCAACACTAAGAGAACTCCTGAGATTTACATATAAAAATATTCAGACCTAATTCAATACCTAATTTGACTTAAATTCAAATTAACATAAATAAATAAATAAAACTGAAACTGATTACATCTTAAGTTTAGACCAAAAATCAAATCAAACTGGAATCAGGCCATAATTTAACTACCTTTTTACAAAAGATGGGTGTACCTCCTCATTTTAATCAGAATTTTCCTTGAGGAAAATGCCAATCTCCATCCTATGTGCGGGGCTAGAAAAACCATGTCAAAACAACGAGTTTAACACTACAATATCATACCCTTAATCAACCTTAGGTCTGTAAATCTCAAAAGATCAATCATTTTTCGATGCTAATTTGTATGAAGCATGTCTCCGGAAAAAATTCAGATTTAGAGCAAACAGAAGATGGCCTGTTATATAACAGCTAGGTGTCCACTTCAATATCTAAAAACATGATTCAATTTGAAAGAAAAGGATAAAATATCAGTTCCAAAGGCTAAAGCATGGATAAGCAATTTGAAATTGGATTCGTACAACCAATATTTTGACTTACAGGCCGTCTGAGAAGCAAGAAGCACGGGGTCCTCATATCCTGGGTATTGCTTTCTGCGTTTCGATTGAAAACAGCCCATCTGTTGCAGCTACCTAGCGAACTACGCCTTAGTCACAACTCACAACCATCTCCATTTTCCCAGCAATTCTACAAGCCAAGAAATAACCATTCACTAACCCTACAAGAAGGGAACTTTAATTCTAAATAATCTAGAGCCTAAGAGGCTAAACAAAAACGTAAACACAAGAAAACAGAACACTTGACAAAATCAATCTTGATATCTGGAGGACAATTGCAAGTTTATGTTCACGACTGGAATATCAAGTCAACAAGTCCAGTAAAAAACAAATAATTTATAAAAAAGCAAAGAGTGCGCAAACCACCTGTCTCCATTCACGTAGTGCGGAAGGCAAACAAAAGCCCCAATCGCAAGCGCAGAAACGAATTCAAGAAAACCAATCACCAGGCGACGAATCTATAAAAGAAATTATTTCTCGAAATCCAAATCTTGACCGAGAAATCCTCGGGCAGTGGAAAAGGAAATCACACCCTACGGACACGTACACCAATCGGGTTACACGCATCAAATTAGAAGAGGGAAAGAAGACTAATTGAACGCCTGATCAGGCCGTAATTGTGCAAAATGCAGAGATCGATACCAACTCGACGGAATTCCAGCAGGAACAGGGTTGAGTAGACGGAGGAGCAAAAAAAAAAAACAAAAAAGGACAGAGAGATAGCAAGAGAAAGAGATCGACGCGGTGGGGGCGCGACGCGCGGATCGGGCGGCCGTTGTTCCTCCACTTTTATCCGCTACACTGTTTCCTTTCTTTTCGTGATTTCCTTTTGGAGGGCGGCCGAGGGGAGGGCGGCGATGAGGGTGGTTGGCGGAATCGAGGGTGGGCAACCCAGGTGGGAGGGCGGAGGCACTGTCGGCGGCCTAAATTAAAGATTGGGCCAACCATGGTCGGCAGCCACGTGGTGGTTCCTGTCCAGAACCAGAGGTGTTGCCAACTCGGAAGGCCTCGTTGGCTTTTGCCTGGCTCAGCTGTTTCATCAGGAACACGGACTTGTCGCTGTTCCCCATCGCGCTGAGACACGTATCTCCAATTTTACCTATCTATCCTTCTTTATATTTACGTATTTACCCTTATATATGCTAAATATTATATATTCTTAAATATTTTTGTCAATGTTACTAGGGTATATTCTAGGAAAAAGTTATTAGCTTTAATTTGTTTCACATAGCTTTTTTTTTTTTTTTTAATAACTATTTAACCCCTATCACTCATTATCCTTTGCCCTTATTATGCATTCATTGTTTTTGCAATTCCGCCCATAAGTCATTGTTGTGGTTAATCATAACCATTACATTCATGATCATCAACAAGAGAGGAGGATGAGAAGTCTAGAGAGGGAGGAGGCGGCAATAAGTTTAATAAGGAGGGAGAAGATTGATAGGGTTCATGAAAGCGATCATGATCCCTACATCCTCTTACCTCACACGATGGTTGACGAGTGAAGCAACTAGATGCAAGCGGAGGCTCGATTAGAGTTGGGGCTACATGCAGGGATTTTTCAATATTATGATGGTAAGATGGTCTTTTCATATAGTTAGTGGTGCTTTATGGAAAAAACTTAAAATTAAAATTTTTTTGAGAATTCACCATGTTACTATATACATATGTATATGTATACATATATGTATACATATATATATATATATAAATATATGTATATGTATATGTATATATATATGTATATATATATATACCCTTAGTATTGATCATTTTCTACTGATTTAATTTTTTGGATTGAAACGATTTCCAATTTAATATATATTATTATTGATGAGTTGAACTCAAAACTAATTTGATTAAAAATCTAAATTATGTATAAAAATCAGACAATCATGCCTCATCTACTTATCAAAATTTCTAGATATAGTAATATTGATAAAAAAATTTAAGAATATATAAAACTTTCAAGGTGAAAAAGGCCAACGTAGAGAGGTTCTTCCCACTTAAAGAATTAAGATATGATTAGAACAGATTGAGATTCCCTGGTGATAACAAGACGATAAACCAAACTAACGCATTAAATAATAAAAAAGAAGAATAATGCTCTTATTTACACGCACCCTTCTCCTTTTTCTTCTTTTGACTTCCTTCAAAACCTGACATCTGTTGCTACTCTAAGACGCATGAGGAGGTAAAAGAATGATTTCCTTGGACATGGTAGGCGTGATGGCCACCATCACAAGATCTCATCCTTCCCTTTTGTTCCCTAATGAGAATCCTATGTCCAGGTGTTGGCATTTTGATTTCACTAGAAAGCATGGAAGCTGTCCAGTTTCCATCTGTCTTTTCAGAAACGCATACGGGACAACCTGCAATGCTCTCTCTTGCAGACCGGAGAGAGCATGTGAACTTGCTTCCATTCATGTCGATGGCAAACGCTTCTCTCGTGCGGAAACTCACCTGCTTATTCTCAAACAGGACGACCTCTACAGAACAGGAGTGTGTTGCTGGTAGTTCAGAGGTGAGTAGATTGCAGTTGTCTGAAATCTTGAAATGCGAGCAGCTTTGAATGGTATTATTTGGCCTTTTAAGTCTGATGGTTGACCGCCCTTCGTCCTCAGGAAGAGGTTAAGATTCAGTGATCGTGGAGTTGGTTTCCAAGTCCAGTAGTTCACTGGGTTTGGAGGCTGCTCTCTCTTCTAGTCCAAAGAAACTATACAAGATCAGTGTCTAATCATCCTTGTCTAAAAATTCAATGACTGCTCTTCGTAGATCAAGATTGACAACCTTAAAAGACCTCTTGAAGATTATACCAGAAAACCATTTGACAAGAGATTGACTTAAGGGAAAGGAGCTTTAGACTTTCAGTAATGTTTCAGGCCTTTGTTATTTGACCACAACAACTCATGTAAGGTTGGATCCAAGGAAGCAACAAGGTTACGTTGACGCAGTGAAATATATTTAGTGAGTTGAAGCACAACCTTCCTCAATCGAGGCTAAGAGTCAAAAGTATAAGCGAACAGTTGAATAGTTCATCCAAGGGAGGAGTCCTTTGTGATCAGCATTATGAATATAAAAACCACTTGTTTTTTTTTTACTATGAATATACAAATATGGGACTGCAGAAAATTTCTGAAACTTGCAGCTTGATGATAATATGCTTTGCGTTTTAACCTACTGGATTGGAAACATTGATCCAAAACGAAGTCTAAATTAATAATAGTATACTTATTAGACTCTGTATTAAATCTTTATTTACTTTCAATATAGGATCAAACCGAGGTGTTACACTTAAAACAATCAATCTTTCTTAGCAAGAAGGAAAGAAGAATAATTATGGAGGAATTGTTGTATATGAGGAGAAGGAAATGGGAGGTCTTAGGATCAAAAGATTAAAGCTTGCTACTGACACATTCCCAATCCTTCGAAATATAAAACCTGGTGGGGAACTCCACTTTCTTTCCAAAAAAATATTTCATCTAATGCAGCCACATTTCCTTGATTCGGTCAGTCCATTTTAATTAATAGTGCTGCTTTCATCCATCCAATTATCAATTATTATAGACTTCTTGAAGAGCAACTACTCCCTATCCTTTTTATCCCTTCTTTTGTTAGGTGATCCAACCCAAAAGTCAGCAACTTGATCTTCGCTTTCAAGTGGAAGATCATCATAGAGACTGACCAAACATGGCATTATTGTTCTGTCAGTAGATTATTCTACTGTTGATTTTAATGATCATTTAAAATGAAAGAGCTTCTTGACTTATTAGAGTAAACGGGCAAAACAGTAGAAGCATATATTTAAAGCTTTTAATGAGATAAAATGCATGAATTACATAACTTTTTTTTCATATAAGATTCACATGAATTATGGATAACTGTCCATATCTTTGCCATCATGTATCACAAACATGATAAAAAGTATGATCATGAGGTGAACTGGAACCAATGACTTCAGATGAAAACTAATAAGGTAGTAGTATATAAGGTGGCCGGGGCCCGCCTTAGTTAATTGAAATCAAAAGAAGAGATTCAGATATAAGTACACAAACAAATCATATTCATCTTGTACTTTAGAAAATGCAATTTGTGGGCACCCAATTTTTCTATCTTAACATGACCCATTGTAGTTTCTGGAAACACTTTTTGAATGAAAACTTTTCACAAAAGATAAGTGTTGAAGATGAAATTTAATCTTACAACTTTGTTATCAATGGTCTAAAGCTTTAGCAGGTAAGAAATTTAGTATTTTATTAAATGAATCACATATGTCATTACTAGACCAATATTTTTAAATGAGATTTACATTATTTGAGGAATGACTTCACTTTGATCTTAAGAAGCATTCCTAATGCAACAACAAAGATAACGATGGCACTTATAACCAACGAAAATGACTATTTTTGAACAGGGAATTAGTGGCATCTGATAACAATGCCACTTATTACCAATACAAATCACTAGTTTTGAGTTGGGAAATAGTGGCATCTTAGCGTTCTTTTCCTGGTTCATTATTCGATTCTCTACTCTCTTTCAACAACAACAAGAGGTGGTGATGTATCGATCATTCTGCATCAACTACAGAATCTGATCAACCACATGAATATTTTCTTGAGCTCCCTTAGCCTATCTCTAGTCAAATAAAAAACTATCAGATATAAGTACCGATGAGAAACTAAGTAGCTGAACAAACATATGCATCTATAAAGAACTAAAGATTCAACAGAAGATTTGTTATTGTTGCAGCATAAATTAAAAACTAATTAGATTTAATCAAGAAATCTAACTAAAGTTAGGCTTGAAATATAAGCATCAAGTTGTAGGCATAAAATCTCATTCTTGTGTGGGATGATAGTGAGAAATATACCTCAAGATACGATATTAAAAAGCTCTTCGAATACGGAGGGATGTTCTCTTTCTGCCTTAAACGACATAATAAAGGGAAGTAGGAAAAAATTATGAAAGAGGAGCTTTGAGGTGGAGGAAGGATTCGACGATATCAATATCCCAAAAAGGATTAAAACCCTTCTCTATATAAAAAAACCTAGATTAGTGACTATTTGGACCAAACGACTACACAATAACCTATAAAAGTGAATCATCAAAACCATTAAATTAGGTCAAACAAAACGGTCAACTTAAAAATGAAATGGAAAGGTGAAAACAGAAACAAGAAAAGGCGCAAAAAAAAAAAAAAAGGAAAGAGGGAGGAGAAAAAAAATAAAAAGAGGAATAAGAAATTCTGAGTTTCACTCAATCCTAACAATTCCCTACAAAATCTTTTTTTAATAAGCCAAATTATATGAATTAACAAAATGATGGTTAATGCTTTTATGCTATGCAATCAGTGAGGTAAGACTTAAATATCACTTGGCATAAATAAAGTTCATCTAAAGGAAATAAAGATCATTTCTTTAACCCAAACTTCCATTTGGACTGTCATGTCTTAGTCGGAATCATTTACGGACAGTCTCAATAGAAACAGGAATCTGTATAAAGTCACATATTTGATATTTGCTATTTTTGATAGCAATGTTATTTCTATCCCTCTATATATAAACATTAGTTATTATTTTGTAGCAATAATATATTTTGATAGCTTTTATATTTCATCTTTTAATTTTTTTGTTCAGAAGCAAATAATTATAAAAAATAAACTAATAAGTTTTTCTTCTTAGTTTAGAAAAGAATTTGTGATAATTAAAAAACACTTAACCTTATTTCATTATTATATTCGTTTAGACCAAACCATAAATGCTGAACCATTTGACTCATAAAAATAATTTGTAAAACAAAAACATGCATAAAATCAGATGTTTGATATGGCATAGAAAATAGAAAAATTTAAGAGTATCAAATTAAAAGTTCAAGTTAAAATATAATCAAACAATAATCAAAATTAATTAGAATTCCAAATAGTTACATATAGTAACAGTATTTTAGAACCATTTTTACAGAATAAATATGAAACAACGAAAAAAATTAAAATTCGAAATCAGGATATATATATTTTTAATAAAAACAACTCAGATATTTATAAAAAATGAAAATCAGAAAATTTTATATTCAGACAATATGAACTTAAATCCGAAAATAATTCTCCTTCAAAAAAAGTTGCACAATATATAAAAAAATCTTTCCTCCCTTGAAATTAAAAATTAAAAATTAAAAAATTATTTAAAATAAAGTATTTATTCAAATTTCCTTTCCTAGAAACATAAAAAATAAGGAAAAGAAAACTTTGAATTTAAATTTCTTTTTTAGATTATACTTATAATAAAATAGTAATTAATTTGTCAAATAGGAAATTCTTTATAAAAGGAAGATATACACATTCTATTTGATTTTATTTTATTTTTTAATATTTTCAAAATAGTATTAGGATCAAGTCGGTACTAAGAGGGGGGGTGAATTAGTGGTTTGGAGAACTGTGGCGATCATTAAAATTCGTATGATAAAACTGTATCAGAAAGACGTTTAAGCTTAAAGATGTTCGTAGGAGAGTGATGAAGATGTAAAGTAGTTGCAAAGTAGGTAAATAGCAAAGAAGAGAAGGCATACCAATTTTATAGTAGTTTGGTCATCAAGACCTACGTCCACTCCCGATTCCTTCTCCATTGAGGTCATCGGTATCCACTAACGGTCTTCCTTCAATGGTTGAAGACCAACTACACTTACAACTCTTTTCTCTTTTTGATAGACTCACGAGAGAACCTTTACACCCCCTTTTTATAAAGTTTCTCTCATACTCTCTATTAGAATAGTCTCTAAACTTTATGAGGAGGAACTCTATACTTTACAATAGTTCATAACTTTAGAATCATATAGTTTTGTTCTACTTTCTTGCTCTCTTAAGCAGAAAAGATTAGGGTATTTATAGACCCTAAATAGCTTAAAAATTAGAGCCAAAATTTAAATCCCCGAGATTTCGAGGTACTGGTGGCACCATCACCTACAACACTAATATTGTGCCTAGTTTGGCAGTAACACTACATAGTTTGGTGGTACCACCACTTGATATTGGACAATACCATTGCCTAATCTAGTGGTACCACCACCTGACATAGTCTCGGAGATTGTGTATTGGAGACTAAGCAACTAGCGGTTCCATCATGTGGATCGACGATGTCATCGTCTGAAACTTTTGTTGAATCTCAAATTTTGATGATGAAACCAATTTATAATATTATGATCTAATCTATGTTTTGAGTGACATAGGACTAGCTTCGATTAGGAGAGCCAAATTGATTAAAGTAGAAGGAATCAGATGTTGGGCCGGAGTTGAACATGTTAAGAGATTGGACGTCGGGCCGGAGGATTGGTCAATATATTAGCAGAATGTTTTGTACAATGAATTCAAGCATCGGATCGAAGGATCGGATATTGCGCCAAGGAAATCGGAAGTTGCGGGTGTCAACATGCCGATTGGGTAATACGCCTAAGGAGAGGACGATGCGCCGAAGGATCGGACGAAGCACCGGAAGAGCCAATGACATGTCGGACAATAGATGATTCGTGCTTTGTAATAATTTGTTTAAATCAAGTTAGTCTAGGTTATAATTGGGTTGGTTTAGAATGCAATTAGGTCAACTCAATTAGGCGTCAATTGGGCTCGAATTGGGGCTATTTTGGGCCAAGAGAAAGGCCCATTCAGTGACCCAAAAGTTGGGTTAGGCGGTGTTGCCCCCAGTGGCTCAGTCTCCGAGACATAATCTCCAAGACTGTGTCAGGCGGTAGTACTGCTAGACTAGGCGATGATATCTATTGAATCTCATATTTTGATGATGAAACCAATTGATAGTGTTTATGATTTAATCTACGTTTTGAGTGACGTAGGATACTTAGATTAGAGAGAGACAATTAAAGCAGGAAGAATCATGTTGGCCTGGAGAAAAAAATGTTAAAAGATTGGGCGTTGAGCCGTAGGATCGGTCGACGTATCGACAGAAGTTTTTGTGTCATGAGTTCGGACATTGGGCTAAGAAGAGTGGATATTGCGCCAAAGAAATTGGAGTTGCAGAGGTCAATTGGCCAATTAGGCAATAGGCTGCAAGAGAGGACAATGCGCCGAACAATCGGACGAGGCGTCGATGAACCAATGACGTGTTGGACAACATCTGATTAGCTTAGTATTAATTGTTTAGATTGAAGTAGGTTTTATGTGTGCAGGATTAACTACGATAGCAAGGCATAAAGCAAAATGAAGTCTTGGAGTCAAGGACGTGATTTCATTAGGAGTTCGAGAGTTCGTTGGAAATCTGGACGTTCGTCGGAAGTTCTACCGAAATTAACTGAGAAGTCCAAGGGCTTGCCTAAGAAGCTCATCGGAACTCGCTAAGAAGATCGTCAAGAAGTCCAAGAGCTTACTAGGAGTCCACTAGAATATTGCCAAGAGATCATCAGAAGTTTGCCGGAAGATCGCCGAAAGCTCGCCGGAAGAAACCTAGACTTACAGACTTGTTTAGCTTAGTAATTATCTTAGATTTTGTAGTTAGTACATAATTGAGATTGGAATTAGGCCATACCAATTAGGGGCTAGTTAGGCCTATGTATAGACTGTGTTGGGCCCAATGAAAGGCCCAAACAGTGACCCAAAATGTGATATCATCGTGGCACCGTCTCTAAGACTGTGTCAGGTAGTGTTATCGTCAGTTTGGGCTGTGGTACCACCCAGTGATAGTGTCAGGCAGTGGTACCGCTAGTCTGGGTGGTGGTACTATCCAGACATAGTCTTCCAAGCGGTGGTACCGCCAGACTAGGTGGTGGTACCACCCAATGTCAATGCTGCAAGCAGTGGTATCACCCAGCATAGGCGGTGGTACCGCCAGGACCCTAAAAATGAGGGATGAGACATTTTCAGACTTTAAGTTTGAATCAACATGAGGCCTATAAATACCCCTCTTATCGCTGGTTAAACTACACAAGTATTGAGAGTAAAAGAGAAAAGAAACGTTGCTGTAATCTTGTGTGAACGCCTCTCCTTCTTCTAAGTGTTAGAATAGTTTGAGAGATGAGTAAGTGGGGGTGTAAGGGTTATCTCCTAAACTCGGTAAAAGGAAAAAGAGTTGTAAAAGGTGGTTGGTCTTCGTCTATTAAAGGAAGACCGATAGTGGATATCGGTGGCCTCGATGGAGGAGAAATCGGGAGTGGATATAGGTCACGACAACTGAACTACTATAAAAATCTAGTTTGCATTTCCTTTGAGCAATTTACTTTAACTACAAACCACTTTACTTGCTTACTACTTTCAATACGTTTACAAACACGCTTTCAAGTTAATCATATTTTCGGGATCGATTTTCAACATACGAAAGAAATTTTTAAAATCGATATTTTTATCGCTGTACTAATTCACCCCCCCCCCCCCCCCCCCTCTCTTAGTGTTGACTCGTTCCTAACAGTACCAACCAGACATAGTCTTCCAAACTATGTCAGGTGGTGGTACCGCCAGGACTAGGGAATCCCAGGAGACCTTTTTTGTCTCCAATTTTGAAGTTATTTGGGGTCTATAAATACCTCAGCTATTCCTGCATGGATAAGCAAGAATTTGAGCAAAAGTGGGGGAAAGAATCCTTGAATAAAAATTGTAATCTCTCTAGATTAGTGAGTCTCTTCCTCCTAGAGTTAGAAAGTTTCTAAGGGAGGAGTGAGGTCTAAAAGAGAGGTGTAAAAGGTTCTCTCGTAAGCCTGTAAAAAGGAGAAAGAGTTATCAGGGTAGTTCATCTCCACCCATTAAAAGAAGATCGGTAGTGGATGTCGGTGGCCTTAATGGAAGAGGAATCGGGAGTCAATGTAGGTCACAACTACCAAACCACTATAAAATGGTTTGTATTTTTGTATTGTTGTTTATCTTTATTGCAAACTGCTTTGCTTCCTCATTACTTTCGGTGCATACTCTTATGAACGTTTTTAAAGTTAAATATTGTCGAAACGATTTTATCGTACGAAGATTTTTGAATCGATGTAATTTTATCGCTATACTAATTCACCCTCCTTCTTAGTACCAACTTGATCATAACAATTAGTATCAGAGCTACATTTTTTCTCATTTGGTTTAACACCCAAGAGAAATGGATTTTTTCGACTTTTAAGAGGGTTACTCTATCATTCATCCTCATATGTTCAATGGGACGGACTACACTTATTGGAAAACTCGAATGAGAGTTTTCTTGCTTTTGTTGAATCTCGCTTTTTGAAATATTGTTGAAAGCGGATTTCAAAAGTTTTCTCTTCCAATGAAAGATTGGAATAATTTGGAGAAGAAGATTTTCTCTCCAAAGCTATGAATGCTTTATTTTGCGCCTTAGATAAAAATGAATATAATCGGATTTTTATTTACGAAACTGCTTATGAGATTTGGCATACTCTTGAAATCACACACTAAAGCACTAGTAGAGTTAAAGATTCTAAGATTAATCTTTTGATGCATGATTTTAAATTATTTTGAATGAAGCCAAGTGAAACTATTGTTGACATGTATACCCGTTTTACGAATGTCATCAATAGTTTAAAAACTCTTGGTAAAAGTTTTTCGAATCTTGAACTTGTGAATAAAGTTTTACGTTCTCTTTCTAAAAACTGGGATTCAAAAGTGACTGCTATACAAGAGGCAAAGAACTTCAATAATTTTCCACTAGAAGAACTTATTGGTTCATTGATGACATATGAAATAACGTGCAAGGCACATGATAAACTTGATGAACATGAGAACAACCTTCTAAAGAACAGGAAGGATTTGACACTTTGAACAATAAAATACTACTTGAGTGATAACTCATGATGATGATGATGATGACCTTGAACTTCTCACAATAAAATTTAAAAAGTTCTTAAAACAAGAATCAAAAAGTAAAAATGAACTTAAAAAGAAGCTGATGCCAAAGAAGAAGAAAGTATTCAAGGAGGCTTAGGACGAATCGAGTTCATCCGAAGATGAGAAGCAAACAATAAAAATAAGATGGTGAACTACGCCTTAATGACTTTCTACGATGAGGTAACCAAAACCCCTTTAGTTAACTTTGAAATTACTTGATGCTTTTTATGAGTTTTTTTTAAATTAGTTAGTAAAAAATAAAAAAATACAAAAAAAGGGGATCATGCTTTTCTTTCTAGTGTTTTTGAAAAAAAAAAAAAAAATTGATCATGATAATTACATCTCTTTATGATAAAGGAACCAAATATTAGATTTAAATCTAATACTTGTACACATATTAAGATTAATCCTATGTATGTTTTTAAGAAGCAATAATTGTATCTTGATGATTTCTATATTATTTTTTGATTTTGATTGAAAATGCTTTATGTTCAATGAAACCATGCTTGATGATTTAATGATGTAATAATGTAATGATGATTTGAAATCATGCTTAATGAGCTTATATTTTAAAATTATGTATGATGATTTTTGTAATTTATGGCTTATTGATCTTTGTCATAATGAAAGTTGAATTTTTAGTTTTAAACGATGATGCATATTTTTGTTCGGCATAAAAGACAAATGCATGCTTATATGAAATCAAACTACTTAAATTGAAACAAAAAGGGGAAAATACATGTTTCTTGAAAATATCTCTAAAGCTTTTCAATTTTTTTTTCAACAAGTGATTCTTAGTGATGAATCTATTTTATATTATCTCTTGAATTAAGAAAAGTGGTTTTGATGATAAGTAATGATTTGACGATTTGAATTTGAATGAGTCTTATCTATAACATGATATTGAATTATAGGAATTATAACTTGAAACTTTTTGATATATGAATCATGATCTTGACAACTTGATAATTCTTATGCATGAATCGAGATCATTTATTATTTGTTCTCCTACAATTCTTTTGTTGTTTACTAAAGAGAATATCTTTCTCGGAATTTATGACTTAAAATTTCTTTTGAAGATCTTTTATTATTTGATCTCCTAAGATTTTCTTTTGATTATTTAAGAGGAGATTTGTTAAAATGAATCATGTATTTTGGTATTCACATGATCTTTGATATTATCTTTCATAACATGATGTGTAATTCCTATGTGGTTGTAAACCTTATGTTATAAGTAAATTATTGATGTAAAAAAAAAGTACCATTGTATTCTTCCACTCTACTTATTCCTTGTTTACAATGATAAATGGGAGAAAGAAAATTGCTAGCATATCAAGAGAACCAAAATTGCTAGTTTGAATGTTAAATTTAGGCAAATTGTTAAATCTCCCAAATGCATAAACTCTCCTTGTACATTTTTCGGATCATGATCTTGATTTTTCTGATTTTTATAACTTGAGTGTTCTTTTTAAATCAACATCATTTCCTATTATTCCTTCTAGTTACAAAAGAAAAAAAATGTCAAAAATGATACATCGTCTTTTGGTATTCATGACTTGATCTTTTATTTTTTATGATTGAAACATTGATGTAAATCTATTTTTGTTATTTATCTTTGCCATAATTTGAAAATTGATGTAAAGGGAAAAGAATTACAACATTGTTCTTCCCTTCTTCTTAACAATGACAACGGAAGAGAAAGAATTGCTAGCTCAAGATGCAAAATTTGGAAACTTACATATTGAAAAAGGAAGAACAACTTGCTAGCTTGCTCATCTCAAAAGATCTAAAAGTTTTGTCAACTTTTATATTTGAAAAACTTGCTAGCTTATATGTTCTAAACTTGCTATTTACTATCTCGCATTCTCTTTTGAAAACTTGCTAGTTTGAATATCGTAAAGAAAAGCAAACATGCTAACTTGCACATCTAGCAAAATTTACAAACTTACAAAACTCAAAATTATTGCTAGCTTGCATATTATAAAATAATATAAAATTTTGCTAGCTTGCACTTTGCAAAGGAAGCAAAGATTGCTAGCTCTAACATTGCAAAGGAAGCAAAAGATTGCTAGCTTGCACTTTTCGAAAGAGAAGAAAGAACTCACTAGCTTGCATATTCTAAAGTGATGGGAAATTTGCTAAATTGCTAACCTTCTCCTTATACCTCTTAAATATTGATAGTTGCACTTCTCTTTTTTATTGATGACAAAGGGGGAGACGGTATAATGATAATCATGCATGTGATGATGTACTTAGATATTTTGATTATGCATAATTTTATGTTGCATGCAATATTATGATTGGTTCTTTCAACATTCATAAAGTATGCAATGGTAAAATAGTCATGATTTTCTAAATTCAAAGTTTCTATTAATATGATATATTGATAGGGGGAGTTAAGGTTAACTCCGTCATCAATTAGTTGTCATCATAAAAAAGGGAGAGATTGTTGAATCTCGAATTTTGATGATGAAACAAATTGATAATATTATGATCTAATCTGTGTTTTGAGTAACGCAGGACTAGCTTCAATCAAGAGAGACAAATTGATTAAAGCAGAAGGCATTGGATGTTGGGCCAAAGTTGAACATGTTAGGAGATTGGACATCGGGCTGGAGGATTGGTCGATGTCTTGGCAGAAGGCTTCATGTTGTAAATTCGGGTATCGGGCCGAAGGATCGGATAATGCACTAAGGAGATTGGAAGTTGCGAGTGTCAACATACCGATTGGGCAATATGCCGAAGGAGAGGACGATGCACTGAAGGATCGGATGAAGCGCCGGAAAAGCCAATGACATGTCGGACAATAGATGATTTATTCTTTGTAATAATTTATCTAGATCAAATTAGTTTGGGTCGTAATTGGGTTGGTTTAGAATATAATTAGGCCAACTCAATTATGGGCCAATTGGGCACGAATTGGAGTTGTTTTGGGCTAAGAGAAAGGCCCATGCAATGACCAAAAAGTTAGGTTAGGCGATGGCACTACTGGTCTAGGCAGTGGCACAACTAGTGGCTTAGTCTCCCAGACACAGTCTCCAAAACTGTGTCAGTAGTAGTACTGCGAGACTGAGTGGTGGAACCACCAGTCTAGGTGGTGGTACCGCCCAGACATAGTCTCCTAGACTGTGTCAAGCGATGGTATCACCCAGTGTCAGTGCTGCAGGCGGTGGTACCGCCAAGACCCGGGAAACTCGGGATGAGACCTTTTCTTACTCCAATTTTGAAGCCATTTGGGGTCTATAAATACCCCATCTATTCTTGCATGGATAAGCAAGAATTTAAGCAAAAGTGGGGGAAAGAATCCTTGAGTAAAAATTATAATATCTCTAAATCATAGAGTTAGAAGGTTTCTAAGGGAGGAGTGAGGTCTAAAAGAGAGGTATAAAGGTTCTCTCCTGAGCCTGTGAAAAGGAGAAAAGAGTGTAAAAGGGTAGTTGATCTTCGCCCATTGAAGGAAGATCGTTAGTGGATGCCGGTGGCCTCGACAAAAGAAAAATCGAGAGTGGACGTAGGTCACGACGACCGAACTACTATAAAATAGTTTACATTTATGTATTATTGTTATTGTTTATCTTTATTGTAAAATATTTTACTTCCTCTTTACTTTTGGTGCATACTCTAATGAATGTTTTGAAAGTTAAATATTATCGAAACGATTTTGTCATATGAAGATTTTTGAATCGACATAATTTTATCACTATACTAATTCACGTCCCCCCCCATGCCTAACAACTTTTGGGTCACTGAATGAGCTTTCTACTAGGCTCAAAATAATCCCAACTGAGGCCCAATGGGCCCCCTAATTGAGTTAGCATGGTAACACCCAAAACTAACTCAACTACGACCTAACTACAACCAATTAAGACAACTAATTACGGGACTAGAATTCTATGTTGTCCGACATATCATTGGTGCATCCGATGCTCGTCTAATTCTTCGGCACATCTTTTTCTCCTTTAGTGTATTGCCCAATCAACATGTTGATCTCTTGCAACTTTCGATCTCCTTGGTGCAATGTTTGATCCTTCGGCCCAATGCTTGAACTCACAACACGAAGTCCTTCTACTGGCATGTTTACTGATCCTCGACTGACGTCCAATCTTCTGACATGTTCAATCCAGTCCAACGTCCGATTCCTCCTACTTTAATCGATTTGTCTTTTCTGATCGAAGTTAGTCATGGATCATTCAAAGCACAGATTAGATCATAAATTTATCAATTGATTTTATCATCAAAATTTGAGATTCAACAATCTCCCCCCTTTTGATGATAACATCCAATCGATGATGGAGTTTAAACTAAACTCCCCCTATCAATATACCATAATTTCAATCATGAATTATATGCAATACGTTATATCATTACTTACATCATAAGTTCAAGTATTACATCTAAACTATCATACATAATAAAATTTTATTATACCATGAATGATCATCATCATACCTTCTCCCCTTTTGTCATCAATAAAAAGAAGAAGTGCAACTAGTAAGTTTTTGAAATATGCAAGCTAGTAAGATAGCAAGTTTTGAACATGCAAGTTAGCAAGTTTAGCAATTCTTTGCTTCTTAAGATGGGCAAGATAGCACTTTTGTTTCTCTTGAGATTGCAAGCTAGCAATTCTTACTTCTATTTTGAGATAAGTTTATAAGTTTTAGATGGGCAAGATAGTAATTTTTACTTTCTTTTGCAATGTGCAAGCTAGCAATTTTTCTTTTCTTTGCGATGTGCAAGCTAGTAGACTTTCTCCTCCTTTGTTATTGTCAAAGAGAAGGGAAGAATACAATAGTATAATTTTTCTCCCTTTTTTACATCAATGATTCAATCGTATCAGGAGATATACAAATTATAAATACAAGGCAATTGTACATAATAAAATTTAAGTCATAAATATTAAGAAGTCAAGTGACATATCATAGTTAATTTGAATACATCTCTTCTTTAGTTAAAGTAAAAAATCTTGATTTATAGAAAACTCAATTCATAAAAATTAAGAAATCAAAATCATGATCCGAAAAATATATAAGAAGAATTAATGCATTTAGAAGATTTAACATGCCTAAGTTTAAAACTGAGAAATCAAAATAAAAATCATGATTCATTTGGATAAATCAAATAGTGAAAAAGGAGAATCATAGTAAACAATCTTGATTCATAAAAATCTCAAGTTATAATTATCAAGGAATCAAGATCATGATTTGGATAAAACTCATTCAAATTCAAATTGCCAAATCATCAAAATCACTTTCAAGAGATTCAAAATAATATAAATAGATTTATCAATCTCTTATTGAAAAATCAATAAGATAGTGATAGAGAATTTTTTAAGAAAAATACATTCCCTTTTTATATGTTTCAATTTATATGATTTATTTCACATAAACATTTCTTTACCTTTTATGCCAAATAAAAACATGCATCATCGTTTAAAACCAAAAAAGTAAATTTCATCATAAAAATCATCATTATTAATAAACCATAAATCACAAAAATCATCATTACTTCAAATCATCATGCATAATTAAATCATTAAATCATCAAGCATGATTTCATTAAACAAAAAGTATTTTCAATCAAAATCATTTTGTTTCAGCTAGTGAGCTTTGTGAAGTGTGTTGGATCTTCGGTCATAAGCCTTTAACATCCACTATCAAAATTTTATTTTTGCACCTAGCTTTTGATTGTAGAGATATCTACAAGAAAGTTGGGTTTCCTTTAGGTACCCATGTAACTTTCAGTCCTTCACAGTTGGATCTATCTATTTTAATTTTTGACATTATGATAGTCATGGTTCCTTAAGTCATACTTTTTAAGTGAATATTTAAAAGCAAAATAACCATATCTACCATAAAAATTACATTTATTTTCATGGAAATCATGTAATATGGGTCCTTTAACGAAGATAGTTGGCTTTTGTATTAGGAACGAGTCAGCACTAAAGGGGTGGGGTGGGAGGGGGGGGGGGGGGGGGGGGGGGGGTGGGTGGGTGAATTAGTACAGTGGATAAAAGTGTCGGTATAAAATATCTTCATACGATAAATATCGATTTCGATGAAAACCATTTCGGAGAGATGTTAACTTGAAAGCATTTTCATAAGGTAGTAAAAGCAGTAGGAAAGTTAAGTAGTTTGCAATAAAGATAAATTTCTCAAATATAAATGTAAACCGTTTTATAGTGGTTCGGTCGTCGTGACCTGCATCCATTCCCGATTCCACTTATGTCGAGGCCATCGACATCCACTAATGGTCTTCCTTCAATAGACAAAGACCAACCATCTTCTTACAATTCTATTCTCCTTTTGATAGACTCAGGAGAAAACCTTTACAAGTTTCACACCTCTATTAGAATGAACTATAAACTTAAGAGATGGAGGGGAACACTCAACACTTTTTAAGCTTTTTCAACTCTTTTTCGTCAAGGATTCTTTCCCCATTTCTACCCAATTCTTGTTATTATAAACAGAAAAGAGTGGGGTATTTATAGGCCCCAAATGGATTCAAACTTAGAGCCCAAAATTCAAATCCTCGAGATTTCGGGGTACGGGCGGTACCACCGCCTACAACCTAACACTGGGTGGTACTATCGCCTAGTCTGATAGTATTACCATCTGGGAGACTGTGTCTAGGTGGTACCACCATCTAGACTGGTGATACCACTGCCTGACAGCCTCAAAGACTAGGTTTTTTGAGTTTTCCAACTCACAAGCGGTTCCACCGCCTATTCTAGTGGTGCCACCGCTTGACCCAACTTTTGGGTCACTGAATGGGCCTCCCAATGAGCCCAAATCATTCTCAATTAAGGCCCAATTGGCTCCTAATTGAGTTAATATGATTACACCAAAAGCTAACTTAATTAGCCCCTTAAATTGCCTCGATCTTAGACATATGATTTGAAAGCATGATCCTTTGCCTAGCATGTCATTGGTTCATCCGGCACTCGTCTGATACTTCGGCACATCATCCTCTTTTGTAGCCTTTTGCCTAATTGGTATGTTGACCTCCACAACTTCGATCTCCATAGTGCAATGTCTGCTCCTTCGGCCCGATGCCCAAATTCATGGCACGAGTCTTCTGCCGACACGTCGATCGATTGTCCGGCCCAACGTCCAATCTTCTGACATGTTCACTCTAGTCCAATATGATTCTTCTTACTTTAATCAATTTGTCTCTCCTTGATCAAAGCTAGTCCTGCAGCACTTAAAAACATAGATTAGATCACAAACTCATCAATTGATTTCATCATTAAAATCCGAGATTCAACAATCTCCCCCTTTTTGATGATGGTAACCAATTGATGACGGAGTTAGCCTTAACTCCCCCGATAAATATGTCATATTGATAGAACTTTGAATTCAAGTTAAGAAAAATTTAATCATGAAATCATTATGAGTCCAAGCAATATAAAATCATGCATAATCAATTTTTCAATCCATTATTTCATGCATGATCATCAACATAACTTCTCCCCCATTGTCATCAACAAAAAGAAGTGCAACTAGCAAGTTTTTGATATATAATTTCAAATCATTATATAATTTCATCATTGTATATATCATTATACAAGCTAGTAATTTTCTTTCTTCTCTTTTGAGAAGTGCAATTTTTTTCTTTTTTTGCAAAGTGCAAGCTAGCAAAATTTCATATCATTTTACAACATGCAAGCTAGCAACAATTTTGAGTTTTGCAAGTTTGTAAATTTTGCTAGATGTGAAACTTAGCATGTTTTCTTTTCTTTACGATGTTCAAACTAGCAAGTTTTTGAATACGAGACAGTAAATAGCAAGTTTAGAACATGTATGCTAGCAAGTTTTTCACATATGAAAGTTGGCACAATTTTTGCATCTTTTGAGATGCGCAAGATAGCACTCTTGCTTATCTTAAGATTGCAAGCTAACAAGTTTTTGGTGATGTTCAAGATAGCAAGTTCTTTCTTCTCTTTTGAGATGTTCAAGCTAGCAATTTTGCTTCTACTTGGGATGTGCAAACTAGCAATTCTTGCTTCTCTTTTGAGTTGAGCAAACTAGTAAGTTTTAGATATACAAGCTAGTAAAATAGTAAGTATTACATCAAGCAAGCTAACAAATTTTGCACCATGCAAGCTAGCAAATTTTACATCATTTTAGAACATGCAAGCTAGTTATTTCTCTCCCTTTGTTATTGGCAAAAAGGAGAATCATTCAACAATGCAAGTGTTTGAAAGCATATCAAGTATGTTTTACACCAATTTATCTAAGCTAGCAAAACTATCTCCCTTAATAAGTAAAACTTTTCCTATTATATCATTTTTCAAATCATTACATGAAATATATCAAGAAAAATTAACTTAGTGATGAGGTATAGAATTCATGAAGACAAATTACGACTATCAAAAGATAAATTATGATTCTTTTTGGATGACTCAAATAACGAAAAGAAGAATCATAGTAAATAATCTTAATTCATAAAAAAAATCTCATGTTATAATTTTAAACATTCACAAGAAAAGTTATGATTTATTTGACCAAAAAAATTATCGATTCATGCATTTGACTAAATATTTTTTAAACTATCATCACATCAACTCATCATTTACAATATCAAAATGTAAAATAATCAAACATTAAACAAACAATTATTTTCAAAATATTCATCATTATTTTTAACTCATTCAATTTGTCAAATCAACAAAGTCACTTCTAAGAGATTCAAAATAAAATAAAGAGATTTATCAATCTCTCTAATTGCAAGTGATTTCCTTTCTCCCCTTTGTCATTGTAAATAAAAAAGAAGATTTTTTAATGGTGCAATTTATTTTTTTCTTACATAATGCTCTAAGCATCACATAAATACAAATGTAATCATATGAAAATCATGACATGAAAGATATTAATATCAAATCATGAATGCCACAAGACATGATTTATTTCAACAAATCTCTTTTTTTTATATATAAATGATAAAAAGAAATATAGGAGATCAAATGATATAATATCTTGATTCATGCATAAGAAATCTCAAGTTATAAATCTCGAAAAGCTAAGATAAAGCTCATTCAAATTCAAATTATCAAATCATCAAAATTACTTTTAAGAGATTCAAATGACATAAACAACTTTATTAATCTCTTAGTGAAAAAATCGATAAGATAGAGAAAAGAAATTTTCAAGAAAAATACTTTTATCTTTTTAGTTGTTTCAATTCATGTGATTTATTTTGTAAAAGAATGCCAAACATACATCAACGTTTAAAACTGAAAAAGAACTTTCATTACAATAAAGATCGATAATCCATAAATCACAAAAATCATCATAAATAATTTTGAAATATAAAACCATTAAAAATGTCGGTATAAAATATCTTCATACGATAAATATCGATTTCGATTAAAACCTTTTCGGAGAGATGTTAACTTGAAAGCATTTTCATAAGGTAGTAAAAGCAGTAGGCAAGTTAAGTAGTTTGCAGTAAAGATAAATTGCTCAACTATAAATGTAAACTGTTTTATAGTGGTTCGGTCGTCGTGACCTGCATTCATTCCCGATTCCTCTTATGTCGAGGCCATCGACATCTACTAATGGTCTTCCTTTAATAGACAAAGACCAACCATCTTCTTACAATTCTATTCTCCTTTTGATAGACTCAGGCGAGAACCTTTACAAGTTTCACACCTCTCTTAGAATGAACTATAAACTTAAGAGATGGTGGGGAACACTCAACACTTTTTAAGCTTTTTCAACTCTTTTTCGTCAAGGATTCTTTCCCCATTTCTACCCAATTCTTGTTATTATAAACAAAAAAGAGTGGGATATTTATAGGCCCCAAATGGATTCAAATTTAGAGCCCAAAATTCAAATCCTCGAAATTTCGAGGTACGGGCGGTACCACCGCCTACAGCCTAACACTGGGTGGTACTATCGCCTAGTCTGATAGTATTACCATCTGAGAGACTGTGTCTAGGTGGTACCACCATCCAGACTGGTGATACCACTGCCTGACAGCCTCAAAGACTAGGTTTTTTGAGTTTTCCAACTCACAAGCGGTTCCACCGCCTATTCTAGTGGTGCCACCGCTTGACCCAACTTTTGGGTCACTGAATGGGCCTCCTAATGAGCCCAAATCAATCTCAATTAAGGCCCAATTGGCTCCTAATTGAGTTAATATGATTACACCAAAAGCTAACTTAATTAGCCCCTTAAATTGCCTCGATCTTAGACATATGATTTCAAAGCATGAATCCTTTGCCCGGCATGTCATTGGTTCATCTGGCACTCGTTTGATCCTTCGGCACATCATCCTCTTTTGTAGCCTTTTGCCTAATTGGTATGTTGACCTCCACAACTTCGATCTCCATAGTGCAATGTCTGCTCCTTCGGCCCGATGCCCAAATTCATGGCACGAGTCTTCTGCCGACACGTCGATCGATTGTCCGGCCTAACGTCCAATCTTCTGTCATGTTCACTCTAGTCCAATATGATTCTTCTTGCTTTAATCAATTTATCTCTCCTTGATCAAAGCTAGTCCTACATCACTTAAAAACGTAGATTAGATCACAAACTCATCAATTGATTTCATCATTAAAATCCGAGATTCAACAATCTCCCCCTTTTTGATGATGGTAACCAATTGATGACGGAGTTAGCCTTAACTCCCCCGATAAATATGTCATATTGATAGAACTTTGAATTCAAGTCAAGAAAAATTTAATCATGAAATCATTATGAGTCCAAGCAATATAAAATCATGCATAATCAATTTTTCAATCCATTATTTCATGCATGATCATCAACATAACTTCTCCCCCTTTGTCATCAACAAAAAGAAGTGTAACTAGCAAGTTTTTGATATATAATTTCAAATCATTATATAATTTCATCATTGCATATATCATTATACAAGCTAGTAATTTTCTTTCTTCTCTTTTGAGAAGTGCAATTTTTTGCTTTCTTTGCAAAGTGCAAGCTAGCAAAATTTCATATCATTTTACAACATGCAAGCTAGCAACAATTTTGAGTTTTGCAAGTTTGTAAATTTTGCTAGATGTGAAACTTAGCATGTTTGCTTTTCTTTACGATGTTCAAACTAGCAAGTTTTTTAATACGAGACAATAAATAGCAAGTTTAGAACATGTATGCTAGCAAGTTTTTCACATATGAAAGTTGGCAAAATTTTTGCATCTTTTGAGATGCGCAAGATAGCACTCTTGCTTATCTTAAGATTGCAAGCTAACAAGTTTTTGGTGATGTTCAAGATAGCAAGTTCTTTCTTCTCTTTTGAGATGTTCAAGCTAGCAATTTTGCTTCTACTTGGGATGTGCAAACTAGCAATTCTTGCTTCTCTTTTGAGTTGGGCAAACTAGTAAGTTTTAGATATACAAGCTAGTAAGATAGCAAATTTTACATCAAGCAAGCTAACAAATTTTGCACCATGCAAGCTAGCAAATTTTACATCATTTTAGAACATGCAAGCTAGTTATTTCTCTCCCTTTGTTATAGGCAAAAAGGAGAATCATTCAACAATGCAAGTGTTTGAAAGCATATCAAGTATGTTTTACACCAATTTATCTAAGGTAGCAAAACTATCTCCCTTAATAAGTAAATCTTTTCCTATTATATCATTTTTCAAATCATTACATGAAATATATCAAGAAAAATTAACTTAGTGATGAGGTATAGAATTCATGAAGACAAATTACGACTATCAAAAGATAAATTATGATTCTTTTTGGATGACTCAAATAACGAAAAGAAGAATCATAGTAAATAATCTTAATTCATAAAAAAAATCTCATGTTATAATTTTAAAAATTCACAAGAAAAATTATGATTTATTTGACCAAAAAAATTATCAATTCATGCATTTGACTAAATATTTTTTAAACTATCATCACTTCAACTCATCATGCACAATATCAAAATGTAAAATAATCAAACATTAAACAAACAATTATTTTCAAAATATTCATCATTATTTTTAACTCATTCAATTTGTCAAATCAACAAAGTCACTTCTAAGAGATTCAAAATAAAATAAAGAGATTTATCAATCTCTCTAATTGCAAGTGATTTCCTTTCTCCCCTTTGTCATTGTAAATAAAAAAGAAGATTTTTTAATGGTGCAATTTATTTTTTTCTTACATCAATGCTCTAAGCATCACATAAATACAAATGTAATCATATGGAAATCATGACATGAAAGATATTAATATCAAATCATGAATGCCACAAGACATGATTTATTTCAACAAATCTCTCTCTTTTTCTTTTATAAATGATAAAAAGAAACATAGGAGATCAAATGATATAATATCTTGATTCATTCATAAGAAATCTCAAGTTATAAATTTCGAAAAGCCAAGATAAAGCTCATTCAAATTCAAATTATCAAATCATCAAAATTACTTTTAAGAGATTCAAAT
The DNA here is from genome assembly GCF_036884655.1 of Musa acuminata AAA Group. Taxonomy (NCBI): domain Eukaryota; kingdom Viridiplantae; phylum Streptophyta; class Magnoliopsida; order Zingiberales; family Musaceae; genus Musa; species Musa acuminata. The sequence goes on from NC_088331.1 coordinate 13,167,249, forward strand.
GACATAAACAACTTTATTAATCTCTTAGTGAAAAAATCGATAAGATAGAGAAAAAGAAATATTCAAGAAAAATGCTTTTATCTTTTTAGTTGTTTAAATTCATGTGATTTATTTTATAAAAGAATGCCAAACATACATCAACGTTTAAAACTGAAAAAGAACTTTCATTATAGCAAAGATCGATAATCCATAAATCACAAAAATCATCATAAATAATTTCGAAATATAAAACCATTAAAAATGATTTCAAATCATCATTATGCATCATTAAATCATCAATTATGATTTCATTAATCATAAAATATTTTTAAATAAAATTGAAAAGCAATACGAAAATCATTAAGATATACATTAATGCTTTAAAAACATATATAGGATTTATCTTAAGCATTAGATTTAGGTCTAACATTTTGTTCCTTTATCATAAAGCATATAATTTTCATGATTGTTTTCAAAATTACTAGAAGGATAAGCATGATTCCTAAATATATATTTTTTAATTTTTATCATGCAACTAAAAAAATTATAAATAATTTTTCTAAACTAATTTAAGAACAACTTATGAAATACATCATGTAATTTCAAAATAAAGCAAAGGAGTTTCATTTGAGTTGTTTACCTCATTGTCGAGAGTCATCAAAGCGAAGTTTGTCATTTCATCTTCATCAGTTTGCTCCTCATCATTGGATGATCCATCCCAAGGTACTTCCTTATTCTTGCATTCATAGCAAGTAGTTACGTTTTTTTTAAGTTTATTTTTGTTCTTTGATTCTTGTTTTAAAATTTTTTTAAGTTTTATTGTGAGAAGTTCAAGTTCATCATCACTTGAGCTTTCGCTCGAGTCATCTTCTAATGTTCTAAGTGCAAAATCCTTCCTTGTCTTTGGAAGGTAGTTCTCAAGCTCTTCATGAGCATTGTAAGTCATCTCATAGGTCATTAGTGACTCGATAAGTTCTTTGAGAGGAAACTTATTTAAATCCTTGACCTCTTGAATGACCGTTATTTTAGAATCCCAATTTTTAGAAAGAGATCATAAAATTTTGTTCACAAGTTTAAGGTTCGAAAAACTTTTACCAAAAGCTTTTAGACTATTGACAACATCCGTAAAATGGGTGTATATGTCTCTAATAGTCTCGCTTGGTTCCATTCGAAATAACTTAAAATCATGCATCAAAATATTAATCTTTGAATCTCTAACTCTACTAGAGCCTTCGTGTATGATTTTAAGAATGTGCCAAATATCGAAGGCTGTTTCGCAAGTAGAAACCCGATTAAACTCATTTTTGCTCAAAGCATAAAATAGAGTGTTAATAGCTCTAGCATTCAAAAAAAAAGTTTTCTTCTCCAAATCATTCTATTCATTCATTAGAGTAGAAGACTTTTGAAAGCCGTTTTCAATGATATTCCATAAGTTTAAATCTAAGGAAAATAAGAAAACTCTCATCTAAGTTTTCCAATAAGTATAGTCCGTCCCATTGAAAATAGGAGGACGAACGATAAAAAAACCCTCTTGAATTTCAAAAAGAGCCATTTCTCTTGAGTATTAAACCAAATGAGAAATAACGTAACTTTGATACCAACTGTTAAGAATAAGTCGGCACTAAGGGGGGGGGGGGGTGAATTAGTGCAGCGGATAAAAGTGTTAGTTTAAAATATCTTCGTATGATAAAAACCAATTTTGATGAAAACCATTTTGGAGAGATGTTAACTTGAAAGCATTTCATAAGATAGTAAAAGCAGTAGACAAGTTAAGTAGTTTATAGTAAAGATAAATTGCTCAAATATAAATGCAAACAGTTTTATAGTGGTTCGGTCATCGTGACCTACATCCACTTCTGATTCCTCTTCCGTCGACGCCACCGGCATCACTAACGGTCTTCCTTCAATAAGCGAAGACCAACCACCTTATTACAACTCTATTCTTCTTTTGACATGCTTAGGAGAGAACCTTTACAAGTTTTACACCTCTCTTAGAATGAACTATAATCTCTAAGAGGTGGAGGGGAACACTCAACACTTTTCAAGAATTTTCAACTCTTTTTCGTCAAGGATTATTTCCTCATTTCTATCTAATTCTTGTCATTCTAAGCAAGAAAGAGTGGGGTTTTTATAGGCCTCAAATAGATTCAAATTTAGAGCCTAAAATTCAAATCCTCGGGGTACGGGCGATATCACCGCCTACAACCTGACACTGGATAGTACTATCGCCCAGTCTGGTAGTTCTATCACTTGGGAGATTGAGTCTAGGTGGTACCACTGCCTAGACTAGTGGTACCACCGCCTGACAGCCTCGAAGATCAGGTTTTTTTAGTTTTCCAACTCATAGGAAGTTCCACCGCCTGACCTAATTTTTGGGTCACTGAATGAGCTTCCCAATGAGCCCAAATTAGTTCCAATTAAAGCCCAATTGGCCCCTAATTGAGTTAGCATGATTACACCAAAAGCTAACTCAATTAGCCCCCTAAACTATTTTGATCTTAGACATATGATTACAAAGCATGAATCCTTTGTCTGGCATGTCATTGGTTCATCCGGTACTCGTCCGATCCTTCGGCGCATCGTCCTCTTTTGCAGCCTTTTGTCCATTCGGCATGTTGACCTCCACAACTTCGATCTCCTTGGCGTAATGTCCGATCCTTCAACCCGGTGCTCGAATTCACGACATGAGTCTTCTGCTGACACGTCAACCGATCCTTCGGCCCGACATCCAATATTTTGATATGTTCATTCCGGCCCAATATGATTCTTTCTGCTTTAATCAATTTACCTCTCCTTGATCGAAGCTAGTCCTGCATCACTCAAAAATGCAGATTAGATCATAAACTCATCAATTGATTTCATTATCAAAATCTGAGATTCAACATTTTGTCTGAGTGTTACTCAGAAAGCCAATTCCTTCCTTTTAACGAATATAACTCTTATTGGTAAGAATCATATTTAAATATTTCCATCAATTTTAAATTTATCTAATGTTTGTTATAATAATAAAATTTTCTTTTTGCATGAATCTAATTCTTTACATTTAGTGCAAGAGATTAATATGCAATTATAATGCTCATTTTTAAAATTTTTAAATTCATTAGAAAGAGAAGCATGATCTTTTTTTAGTAATTTATAATTTTTACCAACTAATTTAAATTTATCATACAAATTATTGAATGCATTAAATAATTCATTGTAAGGAAAAGACATTTCGGTTGAGTCATTTATCTTGTCGTCAAGAGCTATTAAGGCGTAGTTCACCACCTTGCCTTTGTTGGTTTGCTTCTCATCTTCGGATGAGCTTGATTCATCCTAAGTTATCTTAAGTGATTTCTTCTTTTTTTTAAATTTTTTTAAGTTTATTTTTATTTTTTGATTCTTGTTTTATGAACCTTTTAAATTTACTTGTGAGGAGTTCAAGGTAATCATCACTTGAGATTTCGCTCAAGTGGTCTTATTTTGTTCTAAATATTAAATCCTTCTTATTTTTTGGAAGGTTATTCTCAAGTTCATCATATACTATACATACTATTTTATAGGTCATCAAAGATCCGATAAGTTCTTTAAGCGGAAAGTTATTTAGGTCATTTACTTCTTGTATTGCCATTACTTTAGGATCCCAACTTTTGGAAGGGATCTTAGAATCTTGTTTACAAGTTTGAGATTAGAAAAATATTTGTTAAGAGCTTTCTAGCCATTAATGACATTTGTAAAATGGGTGTACATGTCAATAATGGTTTCGCTTGGCTTCATTCGAAACAATTCAAAATTATGCATCAAAAGATTTATTTTAGACTCTTTAACTCTATTCGTGCCTTCATGAGTTACTTCTAGTGTATGCCAAATCTCATATGATGTTTTATATGAAGAAATACAATTAAACTCATTTTTGTTCAAAGTACAAAATAGAGCATTCATAGCTCTAGCATGATTTTTTCTCCAAAGCAAGAAAACTCTCATTCGAGTTTTTCAATATGTGTAGTCCGTCCTATTGAACATAGGAGGATGAATGATAGAGTGACTTTCTTGAAATTTGATAAAATTGATTTCTCTTAAGTGTTTAATTAAATGAGAAAAACCTTGGCTCTGATACCAATTATTAGGATCAAGTCGGCACTAGGGGGGGTTGAGTTAGTGCTTTTGGAGAACTATATCGATTATAAAAATTCATACGATAAAACTATATCAGAAAGACGTTTAAGCTTAAAGATGTTTGTAGGAGAGTGACAAAGATGTAAAGTAGTTGCAAAGTAAGTAAATAACAAAAAAGGGAAGGTACACTAATTTTATTTAGTTCAGTTATTGTGACCTATGTTTACTCTTGATTCCTCCTCCGTTGAGGCCATCGGTGTCCACTAATGGTCTTCCTTCAATGGGTGAAGACCAACTATCCACTTATAACTTTTTTCTTCTTATGATAGACTCAAGAGAGAACCTTTACACCCTATTTTTATGAAGTTTCCCTCACATTCTCCCTTCGAATAGTCTCTAAACTTTAAGAGAAAGGACTCTATACTTTACAAGGGTTTACAACTTTAGAATTACAGAGTTTTATTCTACTTTCTTACTCTCTTAAGCAGGAAAGATTGGGGTATTTATGGAACTCAAATAACTTAAAAAATTAGAGCCAACATTTAAATCCCCGAGATTTCGAGGTGCTAGTGGTACCACCACTTGCAGCACTAACACTGGGCGGTACCACCGCCCAGTCTAGTGGTACCACTACCTAACATAGTCTCAGAGACTATGTCTTAGAGACTAAGCTGCTAACGGTTCCTCCACCTAGACAGAAAATGCCACCGCTTGACCCAACTTTTGGGTCATTGAATGAGCTTTCCACTAGGCATAAAACAGTCCAAACTCAGGCTTAATTGGTCCCTAATTGAGTTGGTATGGTGACACCTGAAACAAACTCAATTATGATCTAACTACGACTAATTAAGATAACCAATTACAAGACTGGAATTCTATGTTATTCGGCATGTCATTGGTTCATTCAGTGCTCGTTTGATCCTTTGGTGTATCGTTCTCTCCTTTAGTGCATTACCCAATAGGCTTGTTAACCTTCCACAACTTTTAATCTCCTTGGCGTAATGTCTAAACCTTCGGTCCGATGCCCAAACTTATAACACGAAGTCCTTCTGCCGGCACATCGACCAATCCTCCAACTAACATCCAATCTTCTAACATGTTCAATCCGGCTCAACATCCAATTCCTCCTGCTTTAATCGATTTACCTTTTCTTATCGAAATTAGTCAAGTGTCACTCGAAACGTAAATTAGATCGTAAACTCATCAATTGATTTCATCATTACAATCTGATATTCAACAAATAGATAGTCAAATTTGACGGTGTTAACCTAATAATTTTAGCAAAACTCAAAAAACTTGAAAGAAAATTTTCTTTAATATGATACCAAACCAGATGAATAAAATTGATAAAATGGATCAGATGAGATGAGAGACTGAAACCAAGTCTGATCCCTATAGTGATTTAGATGAGTAACTCACGTCAAGTTACCATTTTACTAAATTAAATGAGTTATAGTGCTAAATAAGTGAACCGATCAAAGCACCTATGAAAGGAAAAGATAGATAGAGATGAATGAGTTGGACGATATATGCAACTCTAAAATTTGAAGTTATATTGGTGGCTCACAACTTGAAGTTATATAGTAAAGGTAGAGGTGTAGCTTTTAGAGAGAATTGATAATAATATGAGAAACTTGAAAGAATAATTAAAAAAAATCATATTTTAAAGATAAAAAAATTATAAAAATAAAAATATAAAAGCTAAAAAATAATTAATACAATAAGATATAAAATTTATGATAATTTTTATAATAAATTAAGTACTAAGGATGGTGAAAAAAAAGATATATATTGAATTGTTAAAGACATAAAAAGCTGTCAGAGCTCGGAGATCGAGCTCAGGCAATGCCACCGCCTGACTGGGGCATTTGCACCACCCAACCAGAGCTCAGAGACCGAGCTCAGGTGGTTGCACCTCTGTTAGAGGCGGTTGCACCGCCCAACCAGAGCTCGGAGACTAAGCCCTGAGAAGTGCCACCACCGACCTAGGTGGTGCCACCTCTAGCAAAGTAATTTGGGTCCGAATGGGCTGATCCATTCGGCCCAATTTGGGTCTGTTAAGGGCCCAATTGCCCCAAGATTAAGTTAATGAGATCATCTCTCATTTCTAATTTAATCATCATGCTAACTACGAATTTCTTAAGACATTTACAGCAACTTGCTCCGGTGCGTCAATCGCTTCTTCCGGCAAGCTTCCGTTGATCATCCGATGAACCCTCGGTGATGCTCCTGCGAACTTCTGGCAAACTCCTGGACTTGCGACGATCCACTTGGTAAGTTTCGACGAGCTTCTTTGGCAAGCTCATGGACTTCTCGGATTTGTTCCCGCAGAACCTCCAATGACCGTCCAGACTTCCGTCGAGCTCTTGAACTCCCAATATGATCATAGTCTTGACTCCGGCGCAACTCCTGCTGCATGTTTTACTTTCATCGTAGTTAATCCTGCACACTTATCTCAACATATGGATTAGAAACAAATGACAATTGACGTCATCATCAAAATCCGAGATTCAACAGTAGGATCATTTCTTTTTCAATTAGCTTCGATTTATGTTTTGAAATCTTGATATTGAGATTATTATTATTTTATGATACAATATGATATTTTACTTTGGAAATTTCATGAGTAGTAAATAATGATAATTGATTTGAGATGTTATAATGATTATTTGATTTAATATTGATTTAATTATTAAAAATTTTATTTTTGGATTAATATAGTAGTTCTAATTTATTTAATTAGATATATCTATGTTTCAAGAATTATGTATGAATTTTTATAATATAATTAGTTTTAAATTTAAGATCATGAATTTAAAGTTTTAATTAATGAATTTGAGTCATTCTTTAATAATTTTAATGTTGAAATCTAATTTGATAAGAGGAGTCTAATTGAGGTCTGACTTGAGTCAAGTTGATCGAACATATCGAATCGACTCAACCCTTGTGGTCATGTATGACCTAGCTCATATAACCAAGTACAACTTAGCCCATGTGACTAGGCATATATTACAAGGTACGACCCAACTCATGTGGCCAAGCATGACCCAACCCATATGACTAAGTACGATATAGTCCATGTAGCAATGTATGACCTAGCCCATGTGGTAAGGTATGACCCAACCATGTGGCTATGCATGGGTCAGCTCATATGGCTAGGTATGATCCAGTCCATATGATCAAGTATAACCCAACTCATATGGTAAGGTATGATCAAACTATGTGGCTAGGCATCGGCCAGCTCATGCGATAGGTACGACCCAATCTATGTGGTTAGATACGACCCCAACTCATGTGTCTAGTACCAACTCGCGAGCCAAGCAAGGCCTAGTTTAATGGCAAGGCTCAGCCCAACTTATAAGTAAGGCTTAGCCTAGTTTATGAAGTTAAGCCTGCCCAACTATACAATTGACATTAGTCGCTCCTTTTATATAACCTGTCGTACTTTAACTCAACTTAGTACTTAGAATAGGTATATACAGTATATGTGGAATATGTATATGCAGTGTATGTGACCCGTCCAAGACTCAAGTAGGTTAGTTCGATTTGGATTAGCATTATACGACATAGTCCAATTTCCTCCCTTTCTATTGGTTCAAGCTCATTAATTAACTAAATCAAACAGGTTTGATCAGTTAAAGCTGGTTTAGGGTGATTCCACACTAACATGACTAGTTC